>NC_044979.1:43663131-43963131 GCF_008728515.1 Papio anubis | reverse complement strand
GAATAAAATGAAATGAGACAAAAATGAAAAGAGATTTAAAAAATCTAAAATTGACCGTCACACTGAAAAGCAATGCCTTTCTTCAATCATCAGTGCTAATCATCAGCAATGGTGTCTGTGTGCAATTAAAACATCTGGATGAAAAATCCATGTGTTAACATCTCAGCATTATCTTTCACTAACACTGCCCTGTATGCTAGTGCAATTGGAGGCATCTAGACATGAGGAAACAGTAGTATAAAATATTTCAACACAAATTTTGGGTGTTGTATGTATTCAAATATCCAATTTTATTAAAATGACTGAATTTTATGGAAAAATTATTGGCTTTTAAAAACATTCTATTTATGTCATTATTAGAAAAGAGTTTGTACATTATGAGTTTGATCTTCATGAATACTTGTACTTGAGAGATTCATTAGTGATCTTAAATGTGTTTCTTTTTTAAAATTTTTGTGGGCTCATAGGTGTATATATTTATAGAGTACATGAGATATTTTAGTACAGGTATGAAATGCAAAACTGGAAAATTGCATCATGGAAAATTGGGTATCCATCCCCTCAAGCATTTATCCTTTGTTTTGCAAACAATCCAATTATACTCTTTAGTTGTTTTAAAATGCACTATTAAATTATTATTGACTATAGTTTCCCTGTTGTCTTATCAAATGCTAGGTCTTATTCATTCTAACTATTTTTTTATACTCACTAACCATTCCCCTTCCCTCACCCTGCTCCCCGCACTACCCTTCCGTCTTTGGTAACCATCCTTCTATTCTCTATTTCCGTGAGTTCAATTGTTTTGATTTTCAGATCCCAAACATAAGTGAGAACATGCCAAGTTTGTCTTTCAGTGCCTCGATGATTTCACTTAACATAGTGACCTTCAGTTCCATCCATGTTGCTGCAAATGACAGAATCCATTCTTTTTTAGAATGAGATTCTGGATAGTACTCCGTTGTGTATAAGTGCCACATTTTATTTACCTGTTCATCTGCTGATGGACACTTACGTTGCTTCCAAATCTTGGCTATTGTGATCAGTGCTGCAACAAACATGGGAGAGCAGATATCTGTTCAACATACTGATTTTAGGGAGGAGGGGGCAGGGTATATAACCAACAGTGGGATTGCTGGATCATACTGTAGCTCTATTTTCAGTTTTTTGAGGAACCTACAAACTGCTTTCCGTAGTGGTTGTATTAATTTACATTCTCACCAACAGCGTACAAGGGTTCCTTTTTCTCTAAATCCTCACCAGCATTTGTTATTGCCTGTCTTTGGGATAGAGCTATTTTGATTAGGGTGAGATGATATTTCATTGCAGTTTTGATTTGCATTTCTCTGATGATCATTCATGGTGAGCCCCTGTCCATACGCCTATTTGCCATTTGTATGTCTTTCTTTGAGGAATGTCTATTCAAGTCTTTTACCCATATTTAAATCAGATTATTAGATTTTTTTCTATAGAGTTGTTTGAGCTGGTTATTTTCTGGTTATTAATCTCTTGTCACATGGGTAGTTTGCAAATATTTTCTTCCATTCTATGGGTTGTCTCTTTACTTTGTTGATTGTTTCCTCCGTTGTGCAGAAGCTTTTTAACTTGATGTCATTTCATTTGTCCATTTTCCTTTGGTTGCCTGTGCTAATGGGGTATTACTCAAGAAATTTTTGCTCAGACCAACGTCCTGGAGAGTTCCTTCAATGTTTTCTTGAAGTAGTTTCATAGTTTGAGGTCATAGATTAAGTATTTAACTCATTTTGATTTGATTTTTGCATAAAGTAAGAGATAAATATCAAGTTTCCTTCTTCTGCACTTGGCTATCAAGTTTTCCCAGCCCCATTTATTGAAGAGACTGTCTTTTCCCTAGTGTATGTTCTAGGTGTCTTTGTCAAAAAAAAAAATTCACTGTATGTGTATGGATTTATTTCTGTACTGTGTTCTGTTCCATTGGTCTATGTGTCTATTTTTATGCCAGTACCATGCTATTTGGTTTACAATAGCTTTGTACTACAATTTGCGGTCAGGTAATGTGATTCCTCCAGTTTTGTTCTTTTTGTTTAGGATAGCTTTGGCTCTTTTAGGTCTTATGTGATTCCATACAAATTTCAGGATTGGTTTCTTCTCTTTCTGTGAAGAATGTCATTGGTATTTTGATATAGATTGCATCAAATTTGTAGATTGGGTAGTACGAACATTTTAACAATGTTAAATGTTGATTCTTCCAATCTATAAACATGAAATACCTTTCCATTTTTTTGTGTTCTCTTCAAATTCTTTCATCAGTGTTTTACAGTTTTCATTGTGAAGATCTTTCACTTCTTCAGTTAATTCCTAGGTATTTAATTTAATTTGTGGCTACTGTAAATGGGATTACTTTTCTGATTTGTTTTTCAGAGTGTTCACTGTTGTCATACGGAAATGCTACTGATTTTCAAAGGTTGATTTTGTATTCTGCAACTTTACTAACGTTGTTTCTCAGTTCTAATAACTTTTTAGTGGAGTCTTTAGGTTTCTCCAAATATAAGATCATATCATCTGCAAACAAGGATGGATAATTTAACTTCTTCCTTTTCAATTTGGATGCCCTTTATTTCTTCTCTTGTCTGATTGCTCTAACTAAGCCTTTCAGTATTATATTGAATAACAGTGGTGTCAGTGGGTATCCTCGTTATGTTCCAAATCTTAGAGGAAAAGCTTTCAGTTTTTCCCCATTCACTATGATACTAGAGGTGGGTCTGTCATATATGGCTTTCGTTTTGTTGATATATGTTCCTTCTATACCCATTTTTTTTAGGATGGTTATCATGAAGGGATGATGAGCTTTATCAAATGTGTTTCCAGCATCAATTGAAATAATCATATAGTTTTTGTACTTAATTCTGTTGATATGATGTATCACATTGATTGATTTGCATATGATGAACCGTCTTTGCATCCCTGGAATAAATCTAACTTGGTCACGATGAAAGATCTTTTTAATGTATTGTTGAATTCGGTTTGCTAGCATTGTGTTGAGGATTTTTGGATCAATGTTCATCATAGATATTGGCCTGTAGTTTTATTTTTTGATGTGCCTTTGTCTGGTTTTGATATCAGGGTAACATTGGCCTTATAGAATGAGTTTGGAAGTATTCCCTCACCCTCCTTTTTTCAGAACAGTTGAGTATGATTAGTATTAGTCCTTTAAATGTTTGATAGAACTCAGCAGTGAATCCATTGGGTCCCAGGCTTTTCTCTACTAGTAAACCTTTTATTACAGCTTCAATCTCGGTCATTGTTACTGGTCCATTGAGGTTTTATATTTCTTCAAGGTTCAGTCTTGGTAGGTTTTATATGTCTAGGAATTTATCCATTAGAAAAAATTTCCAGTTTATTGGCATACAGTTGCTCATAGTTGCCACTAATGATCCTTTGAATTTCTGCAGTATCAGTTGTAATGTCTCCATTTTCATCTCTGATTTTATTTATTTGGGTCTTCTCTCCTTTTTTCTTAGTCTGGATAAAGGTGTGTGAATTTTGTTTATCTTAAAAAAAAAAACAACCCAACTTTTTGTTTCATTGATCTTTTGTATTGTTATCTTCATTTCAAATTCATTTATTTCTGCTCTGATCTTTATTGTTTATTTTCTCCTACTAATTTTGGGTTTGGTTTTCTCTTGCTTTCCTATTACTTTAAGATGCATCATTAGATTATTTATCAGAAGCTTTTCTTCTTTTCTGACGTAAGCACTTGCAGCTATACATTTCCCTCTTCATACGGTTTTCCCTGTATCCAACAGGTTTTCGTATGTTGTATTCCCATTATGATTTTTTCAAGAAATTTTTCAATGTCCTTCTTTATTTTTTCCTTGACCCATTAGTCATTCAGGAGCATGTTGTTTAATTTCCATGTGTTTTTATGGTTTCCAAAATTCTTCTTGTTATTGACTTGTAGTTTTAGTCTATTGTGGTCAGAGAAGATGGTGTTATTTCAACTATTTTGAATATTTGTTTTGTTTTGTTGTGTTTTATTTTTTGAGATGGAGTCTCATTCTGTCGCCCAGGCTGGAGTGCAGTGGCACAATCTCGGCTCACTGCAAGCTCCGCCTCCCAGGTTCATGCCATTCTCCTGCTTCAGCCTCCCAAGTAGCTGGGACTACAGGCGCCCGCCACCACGCCCAGCTAATTTTTTGTATTTTTTGTGGAGATGGTGTTTCACCGTGTTAGCCAGGATGGTTTTGATCTCCTGACCTTGTGATCCACCCACCTCAGCCTCCCACAGTGCTGGGATTGCAGGCATGAGCCACCATGTCCGTCCTATTTTGAATATTTTAGTACTTGTTTTGTGACCTAACATATACTTTATTCATGAGAATGAACCATGTGCTGAGGAGAAAAATGTGTATTCTGTAGCCATTGGATGGGATGTTCTATAAACATCTATTAGGTCCATCTGTTCCTTAGTACAGATTAATGTTTCTTTGTTGATTTTCTGTTTGGGAGATCTGTCCAATGCTGAAAGTGGGGTGTTGAAGTATGCAGCTATTATTGTATTGGTGTCTATCTCCCTGTTTAGGAGAGATAACATTTGCTTTGTGTATCTGGGTGTGCCAGTGTTGGGTGCGTATATATTTAAAATTGCTATATCTTCTTGCTGAATTGACCCCTTCATCATTATATAATGACATTCTTGGTCTCTTTTTATAGTTTTTGTCTTAAAATCTATTTTGTTTCATTTAAGTATAGCTACTTCTGCTCTGTTTTGGTTTCCATTTATGTGGAATATTTTCTTCCAGCTCGTTATTTTCGGTCTATGTGTGTCTTTAAAGGTGAAGTGTGTTTCTTGTAGGCAACAAATCACTGGGTCCTATTTTGTTTTTGTTTTTGTTTTTTTGTTTTTTTTTTTAATCCATTCAACCACTCCATGTCTTTTAATTGGAGAGTTTAGTCCATTTACATTCAAGGTAAGTAGGGACTTCTGTCATTTTGTTATTTGTTTTCTGGTGGTTTTGCAGTCTTCTCTTCCTTCTTTCCTGTCCTCTTTTTTAGTGAGGGTGGTTTTCTCTGGTAGTAGGCTTTAATTTCTTGCTTTTGAAATTGTATATTTTTCAATTTGAGGTCACCATGAGGCTTGCAAATACTATCTTATAATCCATTATTTTAAACTGATAACACTGATTGCATAAACAAACATGCAAAAAGAGAACTAATATAAACTCTATACTTTAACTCAGCCCCCACCCCACTTTTTAACTTTTTTTGTCTCTCTTTATGTCTTATTGTACTGTCTATGTCATGACAAGTTGTTGTAGTTGTTATTTTTGTTTGGGTCATCATTTAGCCTTTGTACTTAAGTCAAGAAAAGTTTCCACACCACAATTACATTGTTATACTATTCTGTGTTTTTCTGTGTGCTTACTATTACCAATGAGTTTTATACCTTTAGATTATTTCTTCTTGCTCACTAAGATTCTTTTCTTTCAGGCTGAAGAACTCCCTTTAACATTTCTTGCAGGACAGGTCTGGTGTTGATAAAATCCCTCAGCTTTTGTTTATCTGGAAAGTTTTTATTTCTTCTTCAAGTTTAATGGATTTCACTAGATATATTATTCTAGGGTAGAAGTGTGTGTGTGTGTTTTTTTTTTTTTTTCCAGCACTTTAAATATGTCCTGTCACTCTCTCCTGGCCTGTAAAGCTTCCACTGACAAGTCTGCTGCCAGACATACTGGTGCTCCACTGTATGTTACTTGTTTCTTTTCTCTTGCTGCTTTTAGCATCCTTTCTTTATCCTTGATCTTTGGGAGTTTGATTCATAAATGCCTTGAGGTCGACTTCTCTGGGTAAAATCTACTTGCTGTTCTATAGGCTTCTTGTACTTGAATGTCTTTCTCTAGGTTTGGGAATTTATTTCTTATTAGCCCTTTGAATATACTTTCCACCCTTATCTCTTTCTCTACTTCCCTTTTAAATCCAATAACTTTTATATTTGCCCTTTTTAGGCTATTTTTGAGATCTTGAGTTGTGCTTCATTTTTTTAAATTCTTTTTTCTTTTGTCTTCTCTGACTGTGTATTTTCAAATAGCCTGTCTTCAGGTTCACTAATTCGTTCTTCTCTAATTGGTTCTGCTATTAAGAGACTCCAACTCATTGTTTAGCATGTCAATTGCATTTTTCAACTCTGTAATTTCTGCTTGATTCTTTTGAATTAATTCAATCTCTTTGTTAAATTTATCTGACACAATTCTGAATTCCTTCTCTGTATTATCTTGAATTTTTTTGAGTTTCCTCAAAACAACTATTTTGAATTCTCTGTCTGAAATGTCACATATCTGTTTGTCCAGGATTGGTCCTTGGTGCTTTATTCAGTTAATTTGAGGTCATGTTTTCCTGGGTGTTGCTGATGCTTATAGATGTTTTTCAGTGTCTGGGCATTGAAGAGTTAGCTATTTCTTGTAGTCTTCACAGTTTGGACTTGTTTGTGCCTGTCCTTTTTAGGAAGGCTTTTCACATAGACAAATCCAAGCCTAATAACGCTGTGGTTTTTGCAGACTCGAAGAGGTACTGCTTTGGTGGTCTTGGATAAGACCTGGAAGAAGTGTCTGGATTACTAGGTAGAGACTCTTATTCTTTTCTCTTACTTTTTCCCAAACATATGGAGTCTCTTTCTCTGTGATGAGCCACCTGGAACTGAGGGTGTGGTGATGCAAGCACCCCTGTGGCCATCACCACTGGGACTGCTCTGGGTCAGACCTGAAGCAGTACAGTACTGGGCCCTGCCCAAGGCCCTTTCCTTTATAATGGCGAGATCCCCTAGTCCTGAGTCTGTCCAGAGATACTGTCTGAGAGCCAGGAATTGGAGTCAAAAACTTTAGCAATTTACCTGATGTTTTATTCTACTGTAGCTAAGCTGGCACACAAACCATAATGCAAAGCCCTTCCCACTCTTTCCTCCCCTTTCCATGAACAGAAGAGTCTCTCCCTGTGGCCACCTCCACCACCATCAGTCCACAAGGGGTTCTGCCAGGCCACTGTCAATGTTTGCTTAAAGCTCAAGGGTTCTTCCATCAGCTTGGATTGAATGCTGCCAGGTCTGGGCCTCACTCTTCAGGGCAGTGGGCTCCACCCTGGCCCAGGGCAGGCCCTGAAATACTGTCTGAGATCCTAGGCTTGGATTCAGGGACCCCAAGAGCCTGCTTATAACTCTACCTCACTGTGGCCTAGCTGGAACATGATTTATGCTTTTGGTGATGGTGCTTTTTTGTGTATAGACAGCAGTTAAAAGTTGGTGTTCCAGTGGCGGGGGTGGGGATAGGTGGTGGGTGGTGGGGGAGGAGGCGAACAGTGCTCTGTCCTGGGTTTCTTATTTGTTGTAAAAGTCATATAAAAGCCTAGCTGAATGTCTCATCCTGGTGTTTCTGTCTCTGTTCCTGCTTCAAAAAAAATTCTGTAAATAGTAGTCGGTTCAAGGAACCTACCACCATCTGAAATATCTTACAGTAATTTAAGAGGTCTTTTCTCCTCATGTTGACCACATTCATTTTAGACAGCACTCATTTTAGTGGCTGGTAACTAATCAATTGAAATATGTGATGGAACAAGCAATAGTGTTTTCTCCAGTTGTTTAGGAATTAAATTAAATTTAACAAATTGTATTTATACAGATTGTAATAAAATGGAAGAATAGTTGTTTCCTTATAAAATATGGAATAATTATTTTATAGTATTAGGTAAGAAAAAAAGACTTACGATCACATCTTCCCTATTCTCTTTAGTATTTAAATTTGTTCCCAACATAGAACTCCTTAGCCATCCCACTTCAGCATTTCTGTAAAAGATGACCAATCACTTTCTCATATTTGTGAATTGTGTTTGCTAAGTCTTTATGGTCAGTCTAAAACTTCTTTCACCTACAATACAGAAAAGCAGTTGGAATTCTGTCTCTTCTATTTAATTTGGTAAGCTTCTTAAAAAAATCTTTAAATGGGCCACGCGTGGTGGCTTATGCCTGTAATCCCAGTGCTTTGGGAGGCCGAGGCAGGCGGATCATGAGGTCAGATCGAGACCATCCTGGCTAACACGGTGAAACCCTGTCTCTAATAAAAAATACAAAAAATTAGCTGGGCATGGTAGCAGGCACCTATAGTCTCAGCTACTTGGCAGGCTGAGGCAGGAGAATGGCATGAACCCGGGAGGTGGAGCTTGGAGCTTGCAGTGAGCCTAGATTGCGCTACTGCACTCCAGCCTGAGTGACAGAGTGAGGCTTTGTCTCAAAAAAAAAAAAAAAAAAAAAAAAAAAATTTAAGTGACTATCGTTTTCAGAATTTTCATTAATCTAAAAAATCTCAAACTATTATGTCTTAGTTAATATAGTTTATTGCAACTTGGTACCACCCTTATATGTTTTAGTTTATAAATGTAATTTTTATTTAGTAAATCACTTACATATAGTGCCTTTTGATGTATAAACTGACTTACGGTTTTGAGAATATTAAAAATTGGTGCATTTTAACTTCAAAAAAGAAAATACATAGAAAAGAAAATTAATCACACTGTGATGGTGATTAGGTAAAATATAATCTATGCCTCAGGAAAAAAAGAACAGAAGAATATGCCAAAATATGAATAGTAGAATATCAGCCTAGTGAAACAATGTATACTGAGGAGCTTTAGTCAAAGACAGTGATTACTAAACCTATTCTTTCATTAGGATTACCTAAAACGTTGTTAAAAGACAATTTGCTCAGACTCCATCTTATATCCGTTGAATTAGAATCCCTGTGGGCATGGTTTTGTATTTGGAACCAGTTGGTTTGAAGAGTAAAATATCTACTTGTTTCTTTAGAACGCTCTAATTTGTAGAATTACCTTATAGGAACCAAATTTAATGTGTCCTTCACTTTTATTGAGAACGGCTATAAGAAATGGCAACCTATAGAACATTTCTGCATAATTCACAAAATTATCACTAAGAATAACATCAATGATATTTATTTTCCTGATGAATGGGGTGAGGATTTATATGCTCTAGACATTTGCTCCACGCCCAGCTTAAAAGGTAAAGGTCAACGTGGATGAAGGTCATCAAACTTAGACTTTTGACATTCTTATTTCAAATGAGATTTCTGTGTGTCCTAAAAGGGTTAATTTGTTATATATAAGTAGTCTAAATATATCAAAATTTTGTAATGCTGGTTTATCTTCTGGTATTTCATTATATTAGAGACTAAAACTCTGATGTGTCCTATACCTTTCTCGACTTTGAATGACCCTGGCTAGTGAATACCTTTTATTTGGGAGGCCGAGACGGGCAGATCACGAGGTCAGGAGATCGAGACCATCCTGGCCAACACGGTGAAACCCCGTCTCTACTAAAAATACAAAAAATTAGCCGGGTGCAGTGGCGGGCGCCTGAAGTCCCAGCTACGCGGGAGGCTGAGGCATGAGAATGGCGTGAACCTGGGAAGTGGAGCTTGCAGTGAGCCGAGATTGCACCACTGCACTCCAGCCTGGGCGATAGAGCGAGACTCCATCTCAAAAAAATAAATAAATAAATAAAAGATTTAATATATTGCAACAAACAAACAAGAAACACAGGGTAAAACAGAAAAATTCTTTTGTTCCCAGCTCCTTTTTTCCATTTACTTCTCCTGAGATAACATCAGAAGCACTGTTAATAGATTAGATGTGTTTCAACCATTACATTTTTAATGAATTTATTTTTCCACGTATATGTGTTATTCTGTATCTTGCATCTTTTACCCAGCAATATGCCATAGACATATTTCAAAGTTAATAAAAATTAGATTTACCCCTTCTAGATACTACTAAATTATTTGACCTTAAACATTTGTTAAATTTAATCTAGTTTTATATTTTGTTAATAGGCATATATAAGCAATATTTTATTTTCTAGGCTAACTTATTTTTTATTATTTTGTCATATTCTATTCTTTTGGCAAGGTGCTGAGATGACTTCATTGTTGGACTATTTAGCATTTGAGATACTGGTTGATATAAAATGTACTTTATCTGTATCACATGCCTTTAATAAAATAGTAGGTAATGCTTTTTAATTTTTTGTCAATTTTTAAGCTGCAAAGTGATTTATGGATTCTGTTTTTCCAATTATATTCAACCTCTCATGCAGAAGCATTGTTCTTTCTCCCTTTAGTGCAATGACACCAGTGTGTATGTTGTGCTTTTTGCAAATGGAATGTTTCTGGGAAAGGGATTACAAAAGCAAACAGTTCTTAAATAATAATTGACATATTTATAGAAAGCTAGAAGGCTTTTCAGGAATAACTGCTACAAATGAGACTTTTTTAGGTTGTGTTTGTCTCTAATTATTTTCTCTCACTTCATTTGGATGAACCATGACCAATCTAACTGGATATCGTTTTAATAGCAAATTAAGCATTTAGAATTCAGACAGTGGATATTTTAAAATATATGTCCTGGTGCCGAGTAACCTTCCGTTTAACAAGTACATTGCTATGATATGTGTTCGTATCAGAGAACTCAATCAAAATTTGTAATTTCTTCAAACAAGTAACAATTCTAGTGAAGAATAAAAAAGTATTCTCTCTGGCTCTGAAATGGAGTTTTCTATATTAAAAGTGTATAACCTGAGTGCTCATGGCCAGAGAATAAGAATGTACCAAACTGTAACATTATGAGAGGCTGGCTCAGGGAGGTCACCAGCCATAGGGAAAAAAAAAAAAAAAAAAAAAAGGAAGGGAACGATTAACTCTCACTTACAAATTGCAAGCATATCATGCCCGCTGATCTAGATTTAGATCCAGGCTGCAATGTATTTTATGTGAAGAAATTATTAA
The DNA here is from genome assembly GCF_008728515.1 of Papio anubis. Lineage (NCBI taxonomy): Eukaryota > Metazoa > Chordata > Mammalia > Primates > Cercopithecidae > Papio > Papio anubis. The sequence goes on along the minus strand of NC_044979.1, from coordinate 43,952,314 downwards.
ATTTGCACATTAGCCTACTTTTGAGTCATAATAAGTTTCTTTAGCAAAAAATGTCCTAAGAGAGAGAAAGGGATTCCAGCTTTACCCCAGAGAGCAATGCAGTGATTAATTCTACCACCTGAAGCAAAAGAACTCAGAGCAAAGATCTGCCTTCTACATGACAATCCCAACTGAGAAAAATAGTTTCTTTCCATGTTCTTTAATATGTTTTGTTTCGCACAATATAAAAGTTTTCTAGTCTCCATATTATTGAAACATTCATGCTACATGAATTATCTTTCATATTTAGAGTACTTTAAAAATCTTAACAAACATCAACCTGAGCCATTCACCTCTCTCTGTATTTAATTCACGATTATTTGGTCTGTTAGAAAGGGTAATTTCTAGTGCTGTTTTGGGTCCTAAGAATGTATGTTTCCCATATGGAAGTTTTATTTTAAGTATCTTACTTCCAAAGCAATATATTCTTGAGTGTATAAGTCAGAACTGCTTTCCTAGTCACTGAACTGAATACTTACACTGAACAAAAGTTAAATTTGCTGTGTACTTCATATTCACAATTTCCTTTCTAAACTTTAAATTAGATGGACTATAATACTTGGAATTTAGTTTATTGTTTGTGAACAAAGCTAGAGATTCTGTTGAGCGTGTGTGTTTGGGGGAGGTGGTGGTGAGGATCAAGAAAACATGTCTAAAATGTTACTATAGTCCTAAACATTATTTAATAAATTGCTTGAAAGCTAGCTTTTATCCATAGTAATATACCGAGGTTACATTTTCAGAGATTACTATTAAAGATTAAAAGTCAAAGGAAATGATCGTTTTTCTGTCTTCAATCTCCTTGATTTCACAGTAACATATATGACATTTTTGGCATCTGTTTCCTATATCAATCAGAACTTTGGGTCACAAATTATAAAAAGCCCAACTCCAACTTGCTTAAGTGAAAAGAGAATGTATTGGCTCACAGAACTAGGAAGAAAATGGATATTCCTGGTCACTGAAGCCATGGACTAATGGAACTCTTGTCATCTCCATCTCTCCTTCTGTTTCTTTCTGTGTATTAGGAATTTTTTCTCATACAACAAATAGATACACTTCATTTGGCACAGAACGAACGGTTATTTGGAGCTTGAGTCATTTTTACAGTTTATGAATCATGGAAAAAGAGAATTTATCTTTTCCAGTAACTGTAAATCTCTGGGAATGACTCTAGTTGGGATCAACTTTGTTCCATCATGATTACTCAGGTCAAGGCCATATCCATCCTTGGGACCACATCCATCCCTGGGACCATGAGGCTATGCACAATCATTGGAAACACCAATAGAATCTTGCCAAGTTGGGGACAGGGGGTGTTAATCTCCAAATGATGCAGGGGAGGGAAGAAGAGGAAGGGTTTAAGGATGCATTTTATTTCTCTGGATTGCCCTTTGACATCTCTGCTTTATTTTTCCCAACTACTGCATTGGCTGCTCATCCTCTTCTTATCCCCTGCCTCTCATTTAGACATTCTCTAACATTCTACTCTTTTAGAAATTTACATCTCTTCCAGAAATAGCTCTTCGTAACACACAGTCACAACTAGTGTGTCTATGCAAAAGCATTGTTTCTATCTTTAGATATCAGTTTCATCAATATCTAGTTGTCACACAAGAGCGAAGTATGAGTTACATATTTACCCATTCTCAAGATTATACAGTATAGAAGATACACAAACATACGATGGCCGTAATAGGTTAATTTTGCACTGATTTCTTAAATCTTAGTAGAAAATTGTTAAGAACCACTTTTTGCTCTTTCCCAGCACCCCTGAGACTTAAATATAGAATTGACATTCTTACCGATAAAGTTAACTAAGGAATGTAATTAATAGAAAGTATTGATTTTCACATATCAGGAATATCAAATGCATGTACTTATGCAGAAACATCTGGAAAGCACACATCCTTTGAAAGATAAACCTTTGCAATGTATTATATGTTATGATAGTTTATACAATTTCCTCATGTCCAGAACTCTACTAAATGCACAGACTTGAGTCCCTCTGTCCAACTGTATATGTTAGTCACCTCTTCAGTTCTTTCCTTCCTACACAATATATAACGTACTCTAGAAGCAACCAGAAAATCCCTTTTAAGGCATCACAGCAAAACATAACTGTGAGAAGTTAGCTTATCTGTGTTCTACTACAGGTGTTGCTCACAACATGTCTGCTGGACAATGGACCACCACTGGGGAGGGAAGAATGCGTTCGTGTTGCTTAAAGTAGTCAACTGTACATTGTTCTATCTGTGTCACCCATTATAGGGCAGCAGGAACATAGTGTAGCAAGTACCAAAGAGAGGAAGCAAGGATTATGAGAGTAGAGAAAAAGGAGAGATTATTTTTTGAAGGAACAAAGTAGACAGAAACACAAATTTGGGAAAAAGATATGTGAAATGTTGGATGTTTTCAATTTTAAGTTTAAAAGCATCCATCTAGAAGTTGAAAATTGGAATCCAGGATTCAGGGCAGAGTTTTCTACTAGAGACTGAAAGGCGGGAGTCATCTAATTACATGAAATTCTACAAATGTTTAGCTGTGTTACTGAGCAAATAATTTCTCACATCCTGATTTCCCTAACTTCATAATGGGGAAGATATTATCTAATTATTAAGATGTTTTGATGAGGATTATGAATCTACATAGGAAAATTTCTTTGCCCAGTTCTTATCAACGAGCCAGCCATTGTTATCAGTATCCTAATTGCCATTATAGTGCACTTGGCTCTGTGTCAGGCTCAAAGGGCTGATCTTCTGATGAGAGGAAATGAAGTTGTCAAGAAAGAGAATTTAATAGAAAGGACCACTGTAGGAAACTATCTTGATCACTACATTCACTGGCTATTTATCACCCTGTCCTGACTCTTTCTTCATCCCCCAGGATACCCATTTCTTCACTTTTGTATTTTAAACCCTCTCTATTGGCTAGCACTTCTGAAGTATCTGATATCATTGATATGGCTTTGGTTTATTATTAATAGTATTGTGCATAGCTTACATTTACTAAGCGCTGACCAAATAATCCTTGCCACCAACCTGTAAGGAGAAAATTGAACCAAATTCATAGCAAGTAACTGGCCCATGGTGACACAGAATAAGTGACACAGAAAGAATTTGAATCAAGACAATCTGAAATTGGTTCCTCCAGTCCTTCCCACCTTCCTAAGCTGCCTTTTCTTTTTTCGAGAGAGAGTCTTGCTCTGTCGCTCAGGCTGGAGTGCAATGGCACCATCTCGGCTTACTGCAACGTCTGCCTTCCAGGTTCAAGTGATTCTCCTGCCTCAGTCTCCCGAGTAGCTGAGACTATAGGTGCTCACCCTCATGCCTGGCTAATTTTTGTATTTTTACAAAAATAATGGCCATTCTTCCTTCCATAGGGACGGGGTTACACTATATTGGCCAGGCTCCTCTCCAACTCCTTACTTTGTGATCCGCCTGCCTAATCCTCCCAAAGTGCTGGGATTATAAGCGTGAGCCACAGTGCCCAGCCATCTAAGCTTCCTCTTTTCATAAGAGGAGAAACAGTTGTGCCCATTCCCTCTTTGTCCAACTTCTGCCCATCACCTGAAAACTATTTCCAGTCTCAAATTTTTAGGAAAGAGTTTTCTGAACACTATGCTCATTAATAATCTTGTCTTAACCTCAGTGTTCAAATACAACATCCTGCCCAGAGATATATGATTCCAAAAATGGAAACTTGTATGTGAGCTGCAAGGATTTTTGAAAATAATAAGATAGTCAGAGTTTGGAAAGGCGAAGAGAAGAAATATAACCTATTACGCAGAGGTATGTCACAAGTCCGGGTACAACCCAGGAGTGAATGTGGAGTGCCAGAGGAATGGTGGGGACCACCCCTCCACGCTGGAGAAAACCAGCAAGACAGGAGATTTTGACAGGTTGTAGGTTTTGATCTTTCTTTTCTTTTTCTCTCTTTTCTTTTCTTTTCTTTCTTTCCTTCTTTCAGAGATTTTGACAGAATGTGGATTTTGATTCCTTCCTTCCTTCCTTCCTTCTTTCTTTCAGCAGCTTGCTCTGTCACTCAGGCTGGAGTGCAGTGATGTTAACAGAGTTCACTGTGACCTCAAACCCCTGGGCTCAAGCGATCTACCTGCCTCAGCCTCCTGAGTAGCTAGAACTGGAAGAAGCCACCACCATGCCTGGCTTTTTTTTTTTTTTTTTCTTTTTTCGTAGGCACCAGGCCTTCCTCTGTTGTCTAGGCTGGTCTCAAACTCCCGGCTTCAAGTGATCTTCCCACCACAACCTCTCAAAATGCCAGGATTACAGGCATGAGCCACCATGCCTGGCCTTGACTTTTATCGTGAATGAAGCTGTTAAAAGTAAAATATTAGAAAAGTCACAAATAATAATTCAAAGTTTAAGGAAGAATTAATCCATATTTGGGTAGTATCTATAATTGATTAAAAGAGAAAAACAGAGCCAGAAAAACTAGTGGAGAATCTATCATAGCAATCCAAGTATGGAGTAATGAGGGCTTGAAATGTGGTGTTAGTGGGGAGAATGAAAAAAAAAAAAAAAAACTGTGTTGATTCACAAAGCACTTGGAGGAAGACAGTAAGTAGCTTGATGAGTCATAGGTTAAAGTCAAGATGATTGGGAAATAGTGACTCACATCCACTTAGGTTGGTCAACTCTACGTGCTTCTTTGAAGTGTTTTTCTCTTAGTGGGTTACCAACAAGTGAGGAGCTTTGTACTACGATGTCCCTGTTAACTTTGGTTCTTACTCTGAAATGTAGATTGTCTTTTGTAATATTGTAATGAGAATGGTGACTTTATTAATTTTTGTAATGTCACCATCCTTGTTGTCCAGGTATACAAGCATATTTTTGAGGGTTGACCTCTACGCAATCATGGATTACTTGATTCTGATTTTTTCCAGCCCTTACTACTCTTCCCTGACTATTCACTGAGGGGGAACAAAATAGTAGAAGGAGAATTATGGGGTTTCATGCAATAAGGGATTTCATGTATTTTCAGATGTTTAGTTACATAAAGTATAAGCTCTGTGTTCACAATTCCTAACTTGGGAAAATAAGGACTTTACTTAGACTCAGGCCATCTCCCACTCTTCCCCAGACAGAAGTAATTAATTCTCTTTAATTATTTCTTTTGATTATTTCTTTATTACACATTTTTTCTTAGTTTGATGCATAATTGCGGTCACTACCGTTAAGTTTTGAGTCCTCGGGGAGAGTATTTACACCTGGAAGCCAGACTTTTAGGGCAGCTTCTCAAAAGTTTTTAGAAAGAGATGGAGAAAAGGAAGGAAGAGAAAGAGAAAAAGAACTTGTATGTAGGGAAATGCAGGTATGTGTATATATATACATATATACATATACATAAATATACACACACATATACATGTGGTCAAATAGAAAAGAAAACTTGACTAATAATTAGTATGAATTACACATACTCAGTTAATACACTACAATGTGTATTACCACACAGGGCACCTGTCTGGTAAAAGACTGAGAAATTATCTATTATGAATGTTTTATTTTTAAAGTGTTTGCGTATATCTATGGTATTGACAATGTTAGAGAAATGACAGTCTTTCTGTTGCCTTTTGCTAGCTCCGGACATAAGAAGATTCCTCCTTGAGCAACATAGTGTTGTTTTATCAGAAATGAAGCTGATGATGAAGTGATAAATCATTTTCTGTAGAACTGATGCTTCAGTCAAGAGACAATGACAATGAGTTGGAGCTGAGTTGTTGGGGTGAGTGAACTATAGCATCTTTCTAAAGCACTACAGCCACCCAGTTCTATTTATTTGTGAGTACAGTTGGTCCTTGACATCTAAATGGAATCCGTTCTAGGATCCCTGAGGATACCCAAATCTTGAATGCTCAAGTCCCTTAAATAAAATGGGGTCGTATTTGCAAATAACCTACACATCCTCCTATATACTTTAACTCACCTCTAGATTATTTATAATACCTAACACAATGCAAATGCTGTGTAAATGTTAGTTCTAAAATTTATATAAGTATATTTAATACTTTGCTCTGCTGTTGTTTGAGTCGTCAAATGCAGAATGCAGTTATGGAAGGACAGTTATATTCATGAAACAGCTTCATATTTTCTGTGTATATAGATACCATTTGATGTTGCACAGTTTGTCTCTTTTATGCACTCTATTGTGTATTATCTCACTTACTGTTAAATAATTTAAGGCAGAATCCTGTCTTATTTGTTTTGAAGTTCTGAGCAGTATTTAGCTGAATCCCTAGACTACAGGAGCTATTTTTATATATTAAGTAAACCGAGTTGAGTTAAATGAACCAATGGTGTATAAATTAAATTTTATATGAAGTATATACATTCCATATATGACCTATCAAAAGTTTGCACATTTTCTGTTTCTTTTCTTCTTTTCATTGTTTTTGATCAACAGGTACTGACTACATTTCTCCAACACTGAGATCAGTGTTAGAAATTTCGAAAAATGACTGAAAAAATATTTTAAAAACTCACCAAAACATGGTAACTACTCTCAAGGAAATAACTTTCTTTTCTTTTCTTTTTTAAATTTTACTTTAAATTCTGGGATACATGTGCAGAATGTGCAGGTTTTTTACATAGGTATATGTGTGGTGTGCTGCACCTATCAACCTATCATCTAGGTTTTAAGCCCTGCATGCATTAGCTATTTGTCCTGATGCTCTCCCTCCCCTCACTCCTGCCCCAACAAGCCCTGGTGTGTTGTTCCCCTCTCTGTGTCCATCCGTTTTCATTGTTCATATCCCACTTATGAGTGATAACATGCGGTGTTTGGTTTTCTCTTCCTGTGTTAATTTGCTGAGAATGATGGCTTCCAGCTTCATTCACGTCCCTGCAAAGGACATGATCTCATGCCTTTTTATGGCTGCATAGTAATCCATGGTGTATATGTGCCACATTTATTTTATCCAGACTATCACTGATGGGCACTTGGGTTAGTTCCAAGTCTTTGCTACTGTAAATAGTGCTGCAATAAACATATGTGTGCATGTGTATTCATAGTAGAATGATTTATAATCCTTTGGGTATATACCCAGTAATGGGATTGCCATGTCAAATGGTATTTCTGGTTCTAGATCCCTGAGGAATCACCACACTGTCTTCCACAATGTTTGAACTAATTTACATTTCCACCAACAGTGTAAAAGCATTTCTATTTTTCCACAGCCTCACCAGCATCTGTTGTTTCCTGACATTTTACTGATTGGCATTCTAACTGGCATGAGATGGGTATCTCATTGTAGTTTTCATTTGCATTTTCAGTGATGTTGAGCTTTTTTCATATGTTTGTTGGTTGCATAAGTGTCTTCTTTTGAAAAGTGTCTGTTCATGTTCTTTGCCCACTTTTTGATTTTTTTTTTCTTTTTTCTTGTAAATTTGTTTAAGTTCCTTTTTTTTTTTTTTTGAGACGGAGTCTGACTCTGTCGCCCAAGCTGGAGTGCAGTGGCCGGATCTCAGCTCACTGCAAGCTCCACCTCCTGGGTTTATGCCATTCTGCTTCAGCTTCCGGAATAGCTGGGACTACAGGCGCCCGCCACCTCGCCCGGCTACTTTTTTGTATTTTTTAGTAGAGACGGGGTTTCACCATGTTAGCCAGGATGGTCTCCATCTCCTAACCTCGTGATCCACCCGTCTCGGCCTCCCAAAGTGCTGGGACTACAGGCTTGAGCCACCGCGCCCGGCCGTTTAAGTTCCTTGTACATTCTGGCTATTAGACCTTTGTCAGATGGGTAGATTGCAAAAATTTTCTCACATTGTGTAGGTTGCCTGTTCGCTCTGATGATAGTGTCTTTTGCTGTGCAGAAGCTCTTAGATCCCATTTGTCAATTTTTGCTTTTGCTGCAATTGCTTTTGGTGATTTCATCTTAAAATCTGTGCCCATACCTATGTCCTGAAAGGTATCACCTAGATTTTCTACTAGGGTTTTTATGGTTTTGGATTTTACATTTAAGTCCTTGATCCATCTTGAGTTAATTTTTGTATGAAGTGTAAGGGAGGGGTCCAGTTTTAGTTTTCTGCATATGGCTAATCAGTTTTCCCAGCACCATTTATTAAATAGAGAATCCTTTTCCCGTTGCTTGTTTTTGTCAGGTTTGTTGAAAATCAGATGGTTGTAGATGTATGGTGTTATTTCTGAGATCTCTATTCTATTGTGTTAGTCTATATGTCTGTTTTGGTTCCAGTACCATGCTGTTTTGATTACTGCAGCCTTGCAGAATACTTTGAAGTCAGGTAGTGTGATGCCTCCAGCTGTGCAGCTGTGTTTTTTTTTTGTTTGTTTGTTTGTTTTTTTGCTTAGGATTGTCTTGGCTCTACAGGCTCTTTTTTGGTTCCATATGAATTTTAAAGTAGTTTTTTTCTAATTCTGTAAAGAAAGTCAATGGTTGCTTGATGAGGATAGCATTGAATCTATAAATTACTTTGGGCAGTATGGCCATTTTCACGATATTGATTCTTCCTCTCCATGAGCATGGAATGCTTTTCCATTTGCTTGTGTCCTCTCTTATTTCCTTTAGTAGTTGTCTGCAGTTCTCCCTGAAGAGGTCCTTCGCATCCCTCTTACAACTTACAAAGTTGTATTCCTAGGTATTTTATTCTCTTTGTAGCAATTGTGAATGGGAGTTCACTCATGATTTGATTCTCTGTTTGTCTATTATTGGTGTATAGGAATGCTTGTGACTTTTGCAAGTTGATTTTGTATCCCGAGACTTCATTGAAGTTGCTTATCAGCTTAAGGAGCTTTTGGGCTGAGATGATGGAGTTTTTAAATATAAAATCATGTTGGCCACAAATACACAATTTGGCTTCCTCTCTTCCTATTTGCATATGCTTTATTTCTTTCTCTTACCTGATTGCCCTGGCCAGAACTTCCAATACTATGTTGAATAGGAATGGTGAGAGAGGGCATCCTTGTCTTGTGCTGGTTTTCCAAGGGAATATTTCCAGCTTTTGCCCATTCAGTATGATGTTGGCTGTGGGTTTGTTATAAGTAGCTCTTATTATTTTGAGATATGTTCCATCAATACCTAGTTTATTGAGAGTTTTTAACATGAAAGGATATTGACTGTACCAAAGGCCTTTTCTGCATCTATTGAAATAATCATGTGGTTTTTGTCTTTGGTTCTGTTTATGTGATGGATTATATTTATTAATTTTTACATGTTGAATCAGCCTCAGATCCCAGGGATGAAGCCAACTTGATTGTGGTAGATAAGCTTTTTGATGTGCTGCTGGATTCGATTTACCAGTATTTTGTTGAGGATTTTTGCATTGATGTTCATCAGGGATATTGGCCTGAAGTTTTTTCTTTTTGTTGTGTCTCTTCCAGGTTTTGGTATCAGGATGATGCTGGCTTCATAAAATGAGTTAGGGAGGAGTCCCTCCTTCAATTGTTTGGAATAGTTTCAGAAGGAATGGTACCAGCTCCTCTTTGTACCTCTGGTAGAATTTGGTTGTGAATCTGTCTGGTCCTGGGCTTTTTTTTTTTTTTTTTTTGGTTGGTAGGCTATTTATTACTGTCTCAATTTTAGAACTTGCTATTGGTCTATTCAGGGATTCAACTCTTCCTGGTTTAGTCTTGGGAGGGTATATGTGTCCAGGAATTTATCCATTTCTTTCATATTTTCTAATTTATTTGTGTAGAGGTATTTACAGTATTCTCTGATGGTAGTTTATATTTCTGTGGGGTCAGTGGTAATATCCCCTTTATCATTTTTTTATGTCTATTTGATTCTTCTCTTTTTTATTCTTTATTAGTCTAGCTAGTGGTCTATTTTATTAATTTTTTCAAAAACAATAGCTCCTGGATTCATTGATTCTTTTGAAGGGTTTTTCCTATCTCTACCTCCTTTAGCGCCGTTCTAATCTTGTTATTTCTTGTCTTCTGCTAGTTTTTGGATTTGTTTGCTCTTGCTTCTCTAGTTCTTTTAATTGTGATGTTGGAGTGTAGATTTGAGATCTTTATAGCTTTCTGATGGGTATTTAGTGCTATAAATTTCCTTTTTTTTTTTTTTTTTTGACAGAGTCTTGCTCTGTCGCCCAGGCTGGAGTGCAGTGGCACAACCTCGGATCACTAAAACCTCTGCCTCCCAGGTTCAAGCGATTCTACTGCCTCGGCCTCCTGAGTAGCTGGGATTATAGGCTCACGCTACCATGCCTGGCTATGTTTTTGTATTTTAGTAGAGATGGAGCTTCACTTTGTTGTCTAGGCTGGTCTCAAACTTCTGAACTCGGGCAATCCGCCCACCTCAGCCTCCCAAATTGCTGGGATTACAGTCGTGACCCACCGTGTCCAGCTAAATTTCCCTTTTAACACTGCTTTAGCTGTACCCCAGAGATTCTGGTATGTTGTCTCTTTTTTCTCATTGGTTTCAAGGAACGTCTTGATTTCCGTCTTAATTCCATTATTTACCCCAGAGTCATTCAGGAGCAGGCTGTTCAATTTCCACATAGTTGTGTGATTTTGAGTGAGTTTCTTAAAATTGAGTTCTAATTTGATTGCACTGTGGTCTGAGAGACTGTTATTATTTCAGTTCTTTTGTATTTGCTGAGGAGTGTTTTACTTCCAATTATGTGGTCGATTTTAAGGCTATTTTAAGTGCCATGTGGGACTGAGAAGAATATATATTCTATTGATTTGGGGTGGAGAGCTCTGTAGATATCTGTTAGGTCCACTTGATCCAGAGCTGAGTTCAAGTCCTGAACATCCTTGTTAATTTTCTGTCTCATTGATCTAATATTGACAATGGGGCGTTATGGTCTCCCACTACTATTCTTTGGGAGTTTAAGTCTCTTTGTAGGTCTCTAAGAACTTGTTTTATGAATGTGAGTGCTCCTGTATTTGTTGTATATATATTTAGGATAGCTAGCTCTTCTTGTTGAATTGATCCCTTTTCCATTATGTAATGCCTGTTGTCTTTTTTGATCTTTGTTGGTTTAAAGGATGTTATGTCAGAGACTAGGATCACAACCCCCACTTTTGTCTGCTTTCTATTTGTATGGTAAATTTTCCCTTTATTTTGAGCCTGTGTGTGTCTTTGCATGTGAGAGGGGTCTCCTGAATACAGCACACTGACAGGTCTTGTCATTTTATCCAATTTGCCATTCTGTGTCTTTTAATTGGAACCTTTAGCCCATTTACATTTAAGGTTAATATTGTTATGTGTGAATTTGATCCTGTCATCATGATGCTAGCTGGTTATTTTGCTTGTTAGTTGATGCAGTTTCTTCATAGTTTCATTGGTCTTTATAGTTCGGTGTGTTTTTGCAGTGGCTGGTACCAGTTTAAAAAAATAACTTTCATGTCACATAATGTCAACCCTATCTCAATTTTATTTGCCTGGTGGGTTTCTACTTAGAAAGATTATTTGTCTATATCTAGTTTTTCACAGTAATTTCATTCTCTATAAAGAATAGAAATCTGACAATTTTTTTTTGTCAGAATTGAAACATTTGCCTCCATCTGTCATTTCTACTTTCATTCTTTACTTAATCTCTCTCTATTTAAAATAAAGATGCAATTAAATTATATCTTTAAACACTAACATGAAAAGTAGAATGAAAAAAATTCAGAAGAAGAGATGGAGGATATGACAATCCCTAATACCTGCCTAAAATGTGAACATCCAAGAATGTTTGTTGTGTGGGTTTGCGCCATTTCTGTACCTAACATTATTAACAGTTTGAAGAAACAATTTGGAATATCTACTTTGTCATCAATTAAGAAATATCTCATCACATTTGAGGTTGTATTACTCTATGAATTTTACTATTGTAAAGATGTTAAAAGCTAACAGATTCTGGTCAGATAGTACCATGTTACAGATGAGGTAACACTGGCACAAGCCCCAGTGATAACAAAGATCATTTGTGAGGTGAAAGAAGAACTTTGAACAGAACCCCAAATTCATGACTCTCATCTAGTCTGGGGATCTTTGTATTGTGCTATGCTTCTAAACATGCTGTGTAATGTATTTTACTATTTCATTGTATATGCCGTATATCTTTATTGTCACAGCAATTTTAACACAATTGGATAAATACAGCTTTGTCTACCTGCACTAGTTGAGGTTACAAAAAGGAACAACATTTTAAGATAGTCATTTATTTCATTCATTCAGAGACATTCAGAACACCTACTCTGGGCCAGGCACCATGAAAGATACAGAAAGTATCCTGAAATGTAAGACAGACATGGCCCTGACCTCTAAGAGCTGAGAAGCTTGTGCACTGTTTTTACACCCTCTAGCTCCATGGAAATGCATCAAGGATCATGCCTAAAACTGAAGAAGTTTCCACAGACCCATAAAAAAAATTTAAAGTGATTCATTTATTGACATTTATCTGTTTCACACATGGTCTTAGGGAGAATTTCACTTGAAGAAAGAGTTCTAAATCTAGCCCAGTTGAATTGACTAATGCACAGAAAACAGAAAAACTGTATTTGGGATAAAAAGGGAATATATCATCATGCATCTGCTATAATAAATATTGTTTTCTCCAAAATGTAAATGTATTGTAAACAAATTTCTTATTTCTTTATCTGTTCCCATTTTCAGTGTTTATCCCCACATATATTTTTTATAATTTTAATAATTTTGATACTAACCTGATCATCATGTTGAAAAAGAGCTACTTCATTATAAATATGAAGGTTTTGCCTTTAAAAAATGTTTATTCTTGGAGTGATGTGATAATTTTATTTTGCAGTTGATACAATATTATATTTACTTACAAAATTAAACATTTGCTATTTGGCATTTTGAATTAATCAAGTGAGTGGAATGAATGACTACTGGCTGGAGCAATATGTTCTAGATTATGACGTGACTTTAGAGCACAGTACTCAGTTGGAGTCTTCTGACTAGATAGCTTAGATTTAATGGTCATGTTATTAATGCTACCTAAATACAGAGGTCTGTCTCTTTTGTTTTCTGCTATTGCAAAAGTTGATTTCATTGTAGTACTGAGACATAAATATCCTGATCTTCTAGAGAGCATTTTTTGGCTGCTTAAAGTCACTCAGACTTCAGCCTATAACCCTATAACACTATCCAAGGCACTTAAAAATCACACAAAAATTCACAGCTCTTGTAGCAACCAGTTGAACCTCAAAGATTCCTCAGAAAACAAAGTCATGTTGGGTTCATATTAGGAGTTTAGGTTATTTGGTTGATGTACAACTAGCTAGATATAATAACATAATTTGTCAAATGGCTCCAAATTTCATTTCATTTACATCTTATAGAATTTGGAGACTTTCAGAAGTTTATCAAAACTTTTGCTTGTATTACAGGGCCATTAAAAATAAGAGCTCTGCAATGAACTCATTATGAAAATGTGTTCATTACAACTAAAGTTGCTAATTCTTTTACCTATGTAGACTATATTCTGTTGTTGAGAAGATGAGCAGGAAGCTTCCTGTTAGAAAAAAGAGAGACAAACTTTTATTTGATAATGTAGTCCTCTGGAAACATGGGATTTCTGCAAATATCCACTAAAAATTTAAAAATAACATTTAATGAATGGTAGAATGGTAAGTAACATGTTTAAGTAAATAGCTTTTTAATATTATAACTATATTCTTATAAAGATTTTTACTATGCATTCAATATGATGAACTCATAATATGTAAATGTATTCTGCTGTTAATATGTATTCACAGCATATGTGGATAATGGTTCCAAAGGAACTGTTATAAGATATGCTCTGAATATGTATGAAGAATAATACACACATGTTATGGGTTCAATATATAGTAATGGTCCAAAGGCAGAATACATGGTTGTTAATCCTCATTCACTAAAAATACTGAAACAACAAAAAGAGATACATTATGGTATAAGTCTGAATACATATTGAATATACAGCACAAACTTAGCAAGTCTTCTTGACTTCATCAATACTGCACAGTAATGCGATGAGTAGTATTTTATTACAGATGCTTAACTAGTCTATAAACATAGAAGTTATATAGATTGAATAATATAACTCACTTTTTAATAAAATGAAATACTTAAAAAATATGTACACCTGTAATCTATTGATCGATGCATAGGCTTGGTAAGTCTGTTTCTGTTATAGAGGAATAAACCTCTAAGAGACCGATCATTCCAGAGATTATAGCCAAAAATTTTAGAGAAAATACAGAACAACTACCTGAAGGATATGAATAAAAACTATGGACAAAGGCTGAGAGATTTTGGAAGTGAGTCAAAAGTTGAATTAAGAAAAGGGCATGGTATGAGTTCCTGGATTTTACAAACTTTGGACTGAAGGTGGGAAGTTGAAACCCCAAGAAAAAGCTCGTGGTCTTTCTGGACTAAAAAATAAAAACGCAGAGCTCAAGTGGTCACTGCCATAAGAAAACGAGGGATAATCCTGAAAATGAAAGAACCAGAGAAGTGAAAGACCAATTCCTCACAAAACTGATACACCTTGCAGGGGTATTAATTCTGCCCACGTTTCTGAACCATGCATCAGGACCAAAAAAATAAAATAAATAAAAGCTGAACTAAGATTTGGAATGCCACAGGTGAGGCAGTGCTTGCAGTTTCAAAATCAAATCATGTTAATTGCCTACCAAAACAAAAATATCAACACTATTCAAAGGAATATGATAGAATCTGGAGTTTCCACAACATAACATTCACGATATCCCGAATATAATCTAAAATTACTTGACATACAAAGAACCTGGAAACTGTGATATTCTCAAGAGAAAGACAATCAACAGAGACTGTATTAGTTTCCTATTGCTGCATAACATATTATACAAATCTAACAGCGTAAAACAACATATTTTCATTATTTCTTAGTTCCCATGCCCAGGAAACTAGGCACAGCTTAACTAAATCCCTCTGTTCAGAGTTAAAAGGATATAATCAAGGTGTTCAGCTGTGCCAAGTTCTCATCTAGAAGCTTTACTGGGGAAGAACCTGTTTCTCTACTTCCTTCCAATTGTTTGCAGAATTTATCTGTATGACTGTGGGCCTGTTAAGCTGTTCTTGTGTTGCTATACCTAAGACTGGGTAATTTATAAAGAAAAGAGGTTTAACTGGCTTACAGTTCTGCAGGCTGTGCAAGAAGCATGGTGCTGGCATCTGCTTCTAGTGAGGGCCTCAGGAAGCTCCCAATCATGGTAGAAGATAAAGGGGGAGCAGGCATATCACATGGAGGTAGCAAGAGCAAGAGTGAGAGTGGTGGGGAGGGTGCCACACACTTTAATAACCAGATCTTATAAGAACTCACTATCAAAGAACAGCAACAAGATATGAGAGATCTGTCCCATAACCCAAACACCTCCCACCAGAACCCACCTCCAACATTGGCAATTACATTTTAACATGAGATTTGGGGGAACAAATATCCAAACTATATCAGAAGGCTCCAGCTTTGTACTAACTATCAACAGGAGGCTACTCTCAATTCCTAGAGGCTTCTAATAGTTCTTGGAGGCCACCTGCCACTCCTCGCCACATGGGCTTATACAGTATAGCTTTTTACTTCATCAAGAATGTATAGAATTATAAGGAGAAATAAATCTATATTCAGAGTAGAATATTAGACCTGGTATTTGAATTTACTGTACTTATGAGACATTAAATTAGCCAACTACAGTTTCATGGATGCTGACTGAAAATACAAGGCTCTTGGGTCGGAATGAAAGGTATTATTTTTCATGGCAAGCCGCATAAGCATTAGCATACGTACATCAGTTCTCTTTGCCCCCAAGTCTCATGGGGCAAACAAGATGAGCTCAGATGGGTACATAATGTATCTAAGAAATTCAGACTGGGGAAGCTACTGCTTTTATTACAAGCAGTAAGTGAGTACACAGTTTTTCTGAAGGCTGGGGGATGCCACTTTTTCTCTCAATGCTATCAGTGACATTAACAACCCCAAAAAATGGCCCAAGTGAAAGAGGGATCAGAGCTTTGCACTATTGGCACACCCAGCAAAATACATAGGAAGGCAAGAGGTCCAAGGAGAACTGTATCTCACAAAAGATATTTTTAGCACCACCTTCTCAGCAATTTATAGAAAAAACTAGACAAAATATCAGTAAACACATAGAAGATCTGAAAAATATTATAAAATTTGAACCAACTGATATTTACAGTACAAAATATTAAGTATAACATTCATGGTATATTTACTAAGAGAAAGCATTTGCAGGGCAATTAAGCAAATCACAATATATTTAAAAGAAATTAAATTATGCAAGGTATATTCTCTGACCAGAGTAAAATCAAGTTAGAAATTTGTAAAAATAAGACATTTTTAGTCAGGGTTCTCTAGAGGGACAGAACTAATAGAATAGATATAGATACGAAAGGGAGTTTATTAAGGAATATTGACTCACATAGTCATAAGGTGAAGTCCCACAATAGGCCATTTGCAAGCTGAGGAGCAAGGAAGACAGTCTGAGTCCCAAAACCTCAAAAGTAGGAAAACCAACAGTGCAGCCTTCAGTCTGTGTCCAAAGGCTTGAGAGCCACTGGAAAACCACTGGTGTAAGTCCAAGATTCAAAAAGCTGAGGAACTTGGAGACTGATGTTCAAGGCATGAATCATCCAGTGAGGGAGAAAGATTGAGGCCAGAAGATTCAGCCAGTCTAGTTCTTCCACGTTCCTCTGTCTGCTTTTATCTTAGCTGTGCTGGCAGCTGATTAGATGGTGCCCATCCAGATTGAGGGTGGGTCTGCCTCTCTCAATCCAGTGACTCAAATGTTAATCCCCTTTGGCAACACCCTCACAGACACACCTAGGAACAATACTTTGCATTCTTCAATCTAATGGAGTTGGAACTCAATATTAGCCATCACAGATATCCAGGAAAACATTTGTAAAATAACAACTCACTGATAAATAATTCATGGGTCTTAGAAGACATTGCCATGAAAATTAGATAACATTTTTAACAGTGATATTGAAAATACAATATGTCAAACTTGGTGATACAGAGCTAAAGCAGTATTTAGAGGGAAAGTAATGGCTTTAAATATTTCTGTGTGAAAAGAAGAAAGTTCCAAATCAATGATGCACTTTAAGAACCTAGAAAACGTAGAGCAAATTAAATCCATTTTGCATAGAAAAAAAAGAGAAATAAATAGAGTATAAATCAATGATATAGACAAGCAACCAAGAAAATTTTAGAGTTAAAAAGTGGATTATTTGAAAGGACCAATAAAATTGATAAGCTTCTACCAGACAGAATAAGAAAATACAGAAAGAGAGAATGTGGATAACATCAAGAACAAATGATGGATTTTCATGTCATATCCTGTACATATTAAAAGAATAACAGGAGAATGTGAACAATAACATTGTGCCAAAAATTTTAACTTCTTGAAATACAGTTTACCAGAACTGACACCAGACAAAACAGAAAATCTGTGATCTCAGTACAGGCAAAGATTTCTTAGAAAGGACAAAAAAAAATACAGTAACAATTCAATAGAGTTGTTGAATAAAATGCAGACTTGGGAAGTAGATTCTTGGTATTATATTTGTTTTCTAACCATAGGGCTTTAAATATATGCATTAGGAAAACACTAGAGAATATCATAGAAAGGTTATGATGATTAAACCCACTGTGGTAGGAAGCTTCTGACATGGTTCCCAGTGATCCCCACCAGTTACTATTTACCCACTCATCGATCTACTCTTCTTTAGGGTATGCTACACATTCTTCAAACCAACAAATATGACAAAAGTGATGAGATATCACTTGTGTCATCAGGTGTCTTCTCCCTTGCTCACATTATTTCTGGCACTCTCTTGCCCACTTTCTCACTTGCTCTGATGAAGCTAGGTGCCACATTGTGATATTTTATAGAGAGGTACATATAGCAAGAAATGGCATGAGGCCTGTGATCAATAACTTATGAAAAACTGGCACCTTAGTCAAACTATGCATAAGAAACATAATTATGTCAACAGTCTCATAGGTGAGTGTATTAGTAAGGATTCCCTAGAGGGACAGAACTAATAGGATATATATATATCCTATTGTTGTATACATGTATATATCGTACTGTTGAGTGTATATATATCATATATATGATATATATATATAAAAAGGGGAGTTTATTATTAACTTACACTATCACAAGGTTCCACAATAGGCTGTCTGCAAACTTGAAGAGCAAGGAGAGCCAGTCTGAGTTTCAAAACTGAAGGACTTGGAGTCCGATGTTTGAGGGCAGGAAGCATCCAGCATGGGAGAAAGATATATGCTGGGAGGCTAGGCCAGTCTAACCTTTTCACATTTTTCTGCCAGCTTTATATTCACTGGCAGCTGATTAGACTGTGCCCACAAGATTAAGGGGGGGGTCTGCCTTCCCCAGTCCACTGACTCAAATGTTAATCTCCGGTTAATCAACACCCTCACAGACACACCCTAGATCAATACTTTGCATCCTTCAATCCAATCAAGTTGACACTCAGTATTAACTATAACAAGTCCACCCCTTTTCTTTTTCTTTCTTTCTTTCTTTTCTTTTTCTTTTTTTTTTTTTTTTTTTTTTTTTTTTTTTGAGATGGATTCTCACTCTTGTCATCCAGGTTGGAGTGCCATAGCATGTTCTCGGCTCACTGCAACCTCTGCCTCCCAGGTTCAAGCGATTCTCCTGCCTCAGCCCCTTGAGTAGCTAGGATTACAGGCATCAGACACCACACCGAGCTGATTTTTGTATTTTTAGCAGAGACAGGGTTTCCCCACGTTGGCCACACTAGCCTTGAACTCTTGACCTCAGGTGATCCTTCTACCTCGGCCTCCCAAAATGCTGCGATTACAGGCATAAGTCACCGTGCCCTGCCAAGTCCACCCTCTTCAACTTGAACCCATACACAACTCCTTAGATAATACATAATCTTCAAATAAAGACAATAATAAGGTCATAATTACGCCTAACAAAGTACAAGTATCCTTCGTACAGCCAGAAATGGACCAATCCCCAACCCAAATGCTATTACATAAAGTTAACAATACTTAAATGCTTTTATGAAGTCAATAAATCTTATGTCACATGATAAAGGAAAAGGAAATGAAATAAAGATGTTTTCTTAGTACAAGTGTATACATGCACAAACATGTTTTTAACAAAAGAAGGTGGAAATACTCATGACAGTTACAGTCCTCGGTTCTGCAGCTGGTCACGTGATCATAGTTGGTATTGATGACTACCTTCTTTTACTACCCATTCTGTATTCCCTTTGCCCTCAACAAGCACCTCAGCAGGTCATGGTTTTTTTCCTGGTGGAGTGACCCAAACCTTCAATCCTGAGGGGTCTGGACCGTCTGTAGTCCTTCCTGGATTGGGCTGTTGTAGTTTCCCATTGACCTTAACCATAGGACATGGTAATACTAAGAGATGCCTTAATGGATCTTCTGTATTCCATGAATACTCTTCCTTACCTTTGTTATGGAGTAGTAGACTGATTTCATCTTGATAGTCCGGGTCAATCACCCCAGCCAACACTGTAACTCCCTTCTCAGTCTGTTGACTTAAACGTAGGAGGAGCCCAAAGTGTCCAGGTGGCAATCTTAACTTCCAGTTTAATGGAATCATTGTTGTATCTCCTGGTGGCAGCATTCCTCCCTCTGGAACTAAGACCTCTAGGCCAGCAGAACGTAATGTTGTGGGAGCAGGAAGCACACAATTTTGTTAGTAGATCACTAGGGGCGATGGTGAGTGCTGCCACTTCCACTTCCACCCCTTGATTCCTGGATCCATTAATCCTGGCTATGAGAGTAACAGTACCATATATTGGACGCTGATTTAGAGCATACATGGCCTTCTAGATAACTTTGCCCCAGTCCTGCAAAGTATTGTCACCTAGTTGGTATTGTAATTGTGAGTTCAAAAGGCCATTCCACTGTTCTAGCAATCTGGCTGCTTCAGGATGATGGGGAACATGGTAAGACCAGTGAATTCCATAAGCATGAGCCCACTGCTGCACTTCTTTAGTCATAAAATGAGTGCCTTGGTCAGAGCCAATGCTGTGTGGAATACCATGATGGTGGATAAGACATTTCGTGAGTCCATGGATGGTAGTCTTGGCAGAAGCATTGTGTTCAGGATAGGCAAACCCACATCTGGAGTAGTAATTGTCTATTCAAGTAAAGACAAACTTCTGCCCTTTCCATGTTAGAAGAGGTCCAATAAAATCAACCTGCCACCAGGTAGCTGGCTGATCACCCCGAGGAATGGTGCCATATCGAGGGCTCAGTGTTGGTCTCTGCTGCTGGGAAATTGGGCACTCAGCAGTGGCTGTAGCCAGATCAGCTTTGGTGAGTGGAAGCCCATGTTGCTAAGCCCATGTGTAACCTCCATCCCTGCCATCATGACCACTTTTTTCATGGGCCCACTGGGCAATGACAGGGGTGGCTGGGGAAAGAGGGCAACTGATGTCTACAGAACAAGTCATTCTATCCACTTGATTATTAAAATTCTCCTCTGCTGAGGTCACCCGTTGGTGAGCACTCACATAGGATATAAATATCTTCACAGTTTTTGGCCACTCAGAGAGATCCATCCATATATATCTCTTCCCCAAATTTCTTTGTCACCACCTTGCAATTGTGTAAGTTAATACACAAGGCTGTTTTCAAGAAATACATAATACGCAAGATCATTCTAAAGTCTGTTTTCAAGAAATACATAATACACAAAATCATTCTAAAGTTCATATGAAAAGGTAGAGCACTTAAAACAATTAAATCAATTTTGGAAAAAAAATACTGGGAGACTTGAACTATATGACTTTAATGCTTACAGTAAAACTAGAGATATGGTGTGGTATTCATGTAATGAATTCCACACGTAATGAATTCATGTAATGAAAAATAATTGATGGAACAGACTAGAGTCCAGAAACAGACCCATGGATTTATAGCTGAGGTTTGACAAAACTGGCAAATTCACTGGATGAGGGAAAGAGATGTATTTAACACATTTTGCTGGAACCACTGAATGTCTATATATATAAAAAAAGTTAATCGACACTCCTATCTCAATTAACATGCCCAGAAAGAACAATTGAGATAGATCATAAACCTAAATTTAAAAATCAGAACCATGAAGTTCTCAAAGAAAATTCACAACCTCAAAGCTGACAAAAATTTCTTGGACAGGCTAAGATAAGCATAAACCATAACATTAAAAAAGAGATAATTGGCCGGGCGCGGTGGCTCAAGCCTGTAATCCCAGCACTTTGGGAGGCCGAGGCGGGTGGATCACGAGGTCAGGAGATCGAGACCATCCTGGCTAACATGGTGAAACCCCGTCTCTACTAAAAATACAAAAAACTAGCCGGGCGTGGTGGCGGGCACCTGTAGTCCCAGCTACTCGGAGGCTGAGGCGGGAGAATGGCGTGAGCCCGGGAGGTGGAGCTTGCAGTGAGCCGAGATCGCGCCACTGCACTCCAGCCTGGGCGACAGAGCGAGACTCCGTCTCAAAAAAAAAAAAAAAAAAAAAAGAGATAATTGGACATTATCAAAACTTAACATTTTGGCTCATCAAAAGACTTTGTCAAGAAATCAATAAGCAAGCTACTATGTGGGAAAAATATTCACAGCATATACATCGAAATAAAAGACATACACTATATAATTACAATATTATATCCAATATTTCATATATAATACACACATACATATATGGCAATAAAACTCCAAGCAACTGAACTTAAAAATCAGCAAGATACATATGAATGGTCAATAAACACATGAAAAAGTGCGTAACTTCATTATCTATCAAAGAAATTCAAATTAATACCACAGCGAGACATCACTTTTACCTACTATGATGGCTAAGATAAATAATACTGAAAAGATGCAATGTTACCAAGGATGTCAAGCAACTGGAACTCTCCGAAATTTCTAATGTGGTTATAAAATGGAAAACAACTGACAATTTTTCAAAAAGTTATCTATATGCTTACAAAGAAATCAGCCCCCAGGTACTTACCAAGCACAAATAAAAACATATATTTACACAAAGACTTGTACTCAAATATTTATAGTAGATTTATTCATAATAAGCAAAACTGTAAATAACCCAAATGCCCAACAGCAGATGAATGAATAAACAAATAGTAGTATATCCACTTAAATGAAATAATCTCAGCAATAAAAAACGAAACTACTAATACATGCAGCAACATGAATAAATATAAAAATTATAATGTTAAGCTCAGTGATCCAGACACAAAACACTACACAGTGTGTTTAAATGCATTCATATAAAATCTACTTAAGGCAAGCTAATATATGTTGATAGAAATTAGATAATTTATAGTTAGAGAGTTGAGTGGAAAGAAATAGTGACAGACAAAAAAATGCAAGAATAAATTTTCTAGGGTAATGGAAATATTCCATGGCATTTTGGGTGGTGGTTAAATAGATATATACAATTGTTCAAAACTTATCAAACTAAACATTTATGCTCTGTTCATTTTCTTACATATTACTCATATCTCAGTTAAAATATCAGAATATCTGATGTTTTATGGGGGTTGAAAAATTCACTTATTTATTCATAGGTATGATGGAAAATATTCAGACCCTAGTAAAGTAGGTACACATTTATCGTGAAATAGACTGAAAGATAACTCCTGTATTTATTTGGATTTAGAAGTAAAGGAACAATGGTCCTCTGCTTTGGAAATGTCAGCATAAGTGCTGGGCAATAAGACAGTTGCCAAGGCTAAAACTCTCTCCTTATAGTTCTGAATGGTGTTCTATCGTACACTGCAGATTTAGATAGAGACAAGTGACTAAATGATTATATTGGTTATCTATTGTTGCATTACAAATTACTCCAAAATTTTGTGGCTTAAAACAACACCCATTTGATATTCCATAGATTCAGTGGGTCTGGAATCTAAGCAAGGTTTAGCTAGGTTCTCTACTTCAGGGTTTCTCACAGGCCAAAATCAAGTTGTCAGCAGGCTGTGGTCTCATTTGAAGGCTCAACTAGGGAAGGATTTTCTTCTAAACTTACTCATAGGGTTTTCAACAGGATTCACTTCTTCAAGGGCTATTGGCTGAAAGTCACCCTCAGTTCCTTGCTGTAAAGAAGACAGAGAGTAAGTGCCAACATGAGGGGGAGAGAGATAGAGAGAGAGATAGAGGGAGAGCAAGAGAGTGCAAGAGAGCACAAGCATACAAGACGAAACATTCAGGCTTTTGTAACCTAATCCTAGAAGAAATATTTCATGATTTTGCCTTATTGTACTCATTAGAAGTAAGTCACTGGGTTTAGCTACATAGGAGGTGAGGATCATTAAAGATTGTCTTGGAATGCTACCTGGTAAGATACTTAATAATGTGTCTAGGTAAGGAGATACTAAGTGTAATATACCGTTTCAAGGAGAATTATATTTTCTGGACTTCAGTATGAGTTATTTTACCTTAATGTTGAGAAATTTGTATGATGCTATAGAGAAAATACAGCAATCTTTAAATATATCTTCATATTACATAGTTGTTTTATATATATATATATATATATATCTCAGATAGTTGTATAATACAAACATTGATATGGGAAGAAAATCTTTCAGAGTCATAAATTACTACATTTCCACTGAAATTTGTAAAATTAAGTACTAAAGGTAATATGACCTCCATAAAGTAATTTAACTTGATTTTTTTTTTTTTTTTTTACTTAAGAAGGAATACAGTGCATTTTATTTATTTAATTTTTAATTTTTGTAGGTACATAGTGGGGATGTATATTCATGGAGTACATGAAATATTCTGAAACAGGCATACAATGTGTAATAAGCACATCAAGATAAATGGGGCATTCATTATCTCAAGCATTTGTTCTTTCTTTGTGTTATAAACAAATCCAATTTACTCTTAGTTATTTATAAACATGCAATAAATTATTGTTGACTGTAGTCATCTTGCTGTGCAATCAAATACTAGATCTTATTCATTTTATCTATATTTTCATATCTATTAACCATGCCCTATCCCTTCACCCCCACCACTACCTTTCCCAGCCTCTGGTAACCATCCTTCTACTCTCTATCTTCATGAGTTCAATAGTTTTAATTTTTAGCTCCCATAAATAAGTGAGTACATGTGAAGTTTGAGTTTCTGTGCCTGACTTATTTCACTTAACATAATCTCCCAGTTTCATCCATGTTGTTGCAAGTGACTGCATCTCATGTTCCTTATGACTCATTAGTACTCCATTTTGTATATGGAGTACTAAATTATCTTTTATCTATTTGTCTGTTGGACACTTAGGTTGCTTTTAAATCTTGGCTACTGTGAATTAACTAGATTTTTTAAGTTGATGGTATCATTTTCAGAAATATAAATATGTGTATTGTGTATTTTAATAGTTTGTATAGATATAATTTGATTGTATGAAAAATTAATTACTTATTGGCATGATATGTCAATGAAAGAGCTCATCTCAGAACACCGAAAAGAATTATTTAATTTAAAGAAGATTTTTAAAAGGTATTGATTTTAAGGAATTTATTAATTACACTACCATTATTATGCACTTAAAACATGTAGGATAACAAAATAATTTGAAAAATTTTTCTAATTTAAAAAATATATATATTTTACACAATATTTGGAAATTTCCATTTGTCTTCTATTGAAATCATGAAACTACATGTTCATAGATAGGTAAACGTTTTTGTTAATATATTGTATGAGTTAAGCTTTCATATTATCCATAATCCTGAAAGCAAGATTCTTTTAAGTAGAGTTTATCATTTTTGGAAGAATTTTAAGAAATCAAAAGAATGACATTATATTCACCAAGATGAAAAGATGAATTTTCTTCATTTTATCTCAGTTAAATATGTGCTACTTTTCATAGATCTGTTGCTTTGGGTCCAATGCCACTAAGGAAGTATCTCAAACTGCTGGTTGTTTTGCTATAATATTTCAGTTTACCCTTGGATTAAGGTTTAGGATTCTCTAATTAATCAAAAGTCTTGTCTTTCCCTGTTGTCCCATTGTTTATACAGAGTGAGGAGTGGGACTGGGAGAGGGATGTGGCTCCTTGATATAAGAACCATTGAGTCTTGGAAAGCATGACTTTAGCAAAGCTGAAGAAAGAAAGTGATTTATGTTCCTTATGCTGACCTAAAAATCAGAATCATAATTTGAGTTGAAGAATCCTCAATAGCCTTGTTTTGAAGGTAGTTATGCTTACTTTTGAAAATTACACTTAATTTTTAAAATGCCTTTACAAAAGTGAAATTGAGAAAATCTCAGACCCTCTACAAGGACTGATTTATCAGAAGGCAAAAATCTGGGTGGCTCTAAGAAGTTGCTTCTGTCTGATGTGGAAGGCATCCGCTCCTTTGTATGAAAGAGATTTAGTCTCTGTAACACTGAGCAATCATAGACAATGTCCGTCGGTCAGTATCTAAGAGAAGAGTACTG
This sequence comes from Papio anubis, assembly GCF_008728515.1. Classification (NCBI taxonomy): domain Eukaryota; kingdom Metazoa; phylum Chordata; class Mammalia; order Primates; family Cercopithecidae; genus Papio; species Papio anubis. The sequence continues at coordinate 43,926,815 of NC_044979.1, read as the reverse complement.
TGGGTCTGAGTGCATACCAAATGAGATATTCTAAAGTCATTCCAGCAACTGTAAATCAAATGGTTTCATTTTGTAATGGTTAGTTTTAACCTTGCCTTTTTATAATCTTTGGCATTTATGTTTATGTTTTACATGGCTTATATATTTCTTTTGACGTAGTTTAATAATTATACCTTTATAAGCACCACTCTCCTTCTTTTGTTAAAAAAATTATCTCTTACTCACTGGTGGGCTTTCAAAATACCAGCTTCCTGGTTACTGAGAGACCCAGGAGAGATTTGTCTGTTCTTCAGAAACTAAAAGATAAAAGTATAGGACAAAAAGAGATGGACCAAGGGCCTCTAGCCGAGGTCACAGTTTAACAACACTATGGAACCTATGAAGTGAAGCAACACTATTCTATTATTGGTGGTTCAGTTTATGATGTTAATGCATGTAAGCTTTCTAAGAAAACTAGGTTTTTTTTGTTTGTTTTTTTCTGTCATGTGAATTTTTGCCAGCAACATGCAGCCAAGGGTATCTTGGACATACTTCAAATGGGTTTTTGTCTGATCACTTAGGGGGAAATTGCATGAATGGTCTCATTGTTAGAGAGTAAAGGCCTATAATAAAATTCTGAGATGAACTTAAAACTTCTGGAATGTATAAATGCCTTATTTTGATATGCGTTTTAAGAAATACAACAGAGCAGGCATGAGATTTGTTCTCTGAATGTCTTAGTTCTGTCTTCTCCTGTATCTTTGCACACACTGCATTCTTTTCCCTTCCTTTCCTTCTTTCCATGATTAACTCCCACTCAACCACGATGTCTTCTCCAAACCCATTTTATTTCTCAAATTCCTTTGTCTTCAGGTTGGATTTCGTGCTGTCTCTTCCTTCCTTCCACAGAAACTGACTCCTACCTCATCGTATGAATCTTCCATGAAGATCTTTTTTAAGATGAAAATCTTATTTTAATCTTCTCTTTATATCTTAATCTTCTCTTTACTTGGCCCTTTCCCCTACTCTACTTTTAAGTTCTGTTAGAGCAGGGACTTTGTCTCTTTATGTATGTATGTATGTATGTATGTATGTATGTATGTATGTATGTATCTATGTATGTATGTTTGAGACAGAGTCTCATTCTCACCCAGGTCAGAGTGCGGTGGTGCGATCTCGGCTCACTGCAACCTCTGCCTCCCAGGTTCAAATGATTCTGCTGACTCTGCCTCCTGAGTAGCTGGGATTACAGGCACGTGCCAGCACACCTGGCTAATTTTTGTATTTTTAGTAGAGACGGGGTTTCACCATGTTGGCCAGGCTCGTCTCAAACTCCTGACCCCAAGTGATCCATCCACCTCAGCCTCCCAAAGTGCTGGGATTACAGGCATGAGCTACAGTGCCTGGTCCTTTGTCTCTAATTCTATGTGCCTCCTACACACTCTCATAGCATTTCATCATTTTCATCACTGAACACTATTCGTGCTTATATATTTACATGTGTGATTACTTGATTAATGTCTATCTGCCTCATGACTAAACTTTATAGAGCCAGAAAACATCAGCTTTCTTTCCCACTTTATTCCAGTGTTTGCAAAGCAACGAATCTCTGTTGTTGACCAAATGAATTCTGTATTGCTAGGACCTAACAGGAAGTCTGCTGTACAGTATGCACTCAATATATAATATCTGATGAATAATTAGATGTGAATTTCAATTAAAGTCCAAACTTTTTAACTTATAGAGTGGAGATGACAATACATTAATACCAGTTACATAGAGTTATCCCAAGGATAAAATTGAATGATGTGTGGTTTAAAAAAGTGTACATTTTAAGGGACTTTGTACATGGGAGTGATTACAATGAATGCTAAGAGATGGGCTGGAGCTGCAGAGGTATTGGGACAGACATATGTCAGCCTCAAAAAAAGTTTTTTTTTGATGAAAGGACTGCGTTCCTTCAGGAATTCAAGAGTAAGATGACTTTTCTTCTCGATAGGGAAAGAACAGAAAAATTTGAATACTTAACATTAGCACATTGAGTCTAAATAGTCTCAATTTCACTATTCCTGAAGACAAGTTGTACTGGTTTCCTGTGGCCACTGTACCAAATTACCCCTAAATTTGTAGCTTAAAAGAACAAAAAATTATTCTCACAATCATAGAGACCAGAAGCCTGAAATTGAGGTGTTGTAAGTCCATCCTCCATCTTGAGGTCCTAGGGGAGAATCCACTCCATGACTCTTCTGATTTCTAATGGTGAGACAGCTTCTTCTGCTTGTGGCCATTTAACTTTAACCTCTGTGTCCATCTTTATATCACCTTCTCCTCTATGTCTGTCTTCTCCTCTGTGTGTCCCCTATAACGATATTTGCCACTGAAATTAGGGCCTACCTGGATAATCCAGGAGTATCTCTTCATCTCACAATATTTAACTTAATTACATCTGCAAAGACTCTTTACCCAAACAGGTAACATTCACAGGTTCTGAGGACATGGACATATCTTTTAATAAGCCACCATTCAGCTCACTACCACAGTCTAAACAGGTTGAGTATCCCTTATTCAAAACGTATGGGACCAAAAACAGTTTGAATTTTGGATGTTTTCAGATATTGGAATATTTGCATATACATCATGGATATCTTGGGGCTGGGACCTGAGTCTTAATATGAAATTCATTTATATTTTATAAAGACCTCATACATGTAGCCTGAAGAGAATTTTATGTAATAGTTTTAATAATATATGTGACCTGTCACATGAGGTCAGGTGTGAAATTTTCCACTGTGGTGTCATGTCAGTTCTTTGGATTTTGGAGCATTTTAGATTTCAAATTTTTGGATTAGGGATGCTCAACTTGGGGGAGCTTCGGTAAAAAACAAAAACAAAAACAAAAACAAATACAAACAAACAAACAAACAAAACCTTTGTATGGATTTGCTGTTTCAACCAAAATTTGCTAGTGCTGCTGATCTGAAACAAAGCCAAACTAAGTAGTTGCTTCTACCTAATTTTAGGTATTTTAGGGATATGTGTAAAGTACTCCTCCCCCAATATATATCCCTACAACATCTTCATTTATTCTGATAATTTTATTACATTACCTGATAATCTATCAACACACATTGATGTAATACTTTTATTATGATGATGATTATTTTTAGTGGTGATGGTGGTAGCAGTAGTAGTAAAAGTTGTCATAATGATGGTCATAGTCATTATTTTGAACCCCTAGAGCACAGTTGAGTTAATCAGCACCTTTGTATATGGTACATTATCTTCACTGGTCTGTGCAAGGCCTCCCTTTTTATACCTATGTTTGTCTGCATGTATTTATTTGCTCTCTCTAATTTCCAGTCTCCACTCTCTTCTTTGTCTCCTCATAGGTTAGCATTCTCAGATGTTTATGCACATCCTTGTTTGTGTGTGTTCTTATAAAATGTGCTCTGTTTTCCCTGCACACATTTTTAGTTATTAATTGGTGCTGAACAAAAATTACATTCTGCTTCTTGCACATTTCACTAAGTATCATTTTTAGATCTACTTTGTTTCTACATGTGTTTATCATCTGTTCCTTCTAATAGCTACACAATACCCCATGCTCTTCATCTACATAATCAACTTCCTGCTTTCCCAAGGATGGCTGCCTAGGTTGACTTCGATTCCCTGCCACACAAGTAGTGTGGCAATAAATAACCTCTCCATGTCTGCTTGTGGGCCTAAGTTCATTTTTGAGGGTCTATGAAAATAGAGACATAACTGTTGCTGGTAGAATTAAGAAGATCATGAGTTATTCATACATTTGTATTTAACATGTAGAATCAAATTTATTCCTTATAATACTTGGCCCAGATTTGCACACTGTCTAAAGTTGAGAACCTATGGTAGCAAGAAAAGAATATAGAGCTGCAGGTGCCGGGGTGACAGACAGGGGCTGTTCGAAGTAGGAGAGAGAAGAAGGATGGGAGGTGGAAGGATATTTAGGAAACCTTGACTTTTTCCTAGAGTTCATTATAGGTCCCATGCTTGGGTGAACAATATACAGTCATGCATAGCTTAATTGATGGGGGTATGTCCTGAGAAATGTGTCACTGGTTGATTTCATTGTTGTGTGAACATTAGAGAGTGTACTTCCACAAACCTAGATGATATAGCCTGCTACACCTTTATGTGGTATGGTATACTCTACTGATCCTAGGCTATACACCTGTATGACAGGCCAGGCATGGTGGCTCACGCCTGTAATCCCAGCACTTTGGGAGGCTGAGGCAAGTGGATCACGAGGTCAGGAGTTCAAGACCAGCCTGGCCAAGATGGTAAAATCCCGTCTCTACTAAAAAATACAAAAATTTGCTAGGCGTGGTGGCAGACACCTATATTCTTAGCTACTTGGAAGGTTGAGGCAGGGAATTGCTTGAACCTGGGAGGCAGAGGTTGCAGTGAGCCGAGATCATGCCACTGCACTCCAACCTGGGGGACTGAGCAAGACTCCATATGAAAAGAAAGAAAGAAAGGAAGAAAGGAAGAAAGAAAGAAAGAAAGAAAGAAAGAAAGAAAGAAAGAAAGAAAGAAAGAAAGAAAGAAAGAAAGAAAGAAAGAGGAAGGAAGGAAGGAAGGAAAAGGGAAGGAAAAGGCAAGGAAAGAAAAAAAACCTGTACAACATGCTACTCTACTGAGAACTGTGGGCTATTGTAACACAATGGTCAGTATCCATATATCTAAACAACAACAACAAAAAGGTAGAGTAAAAATATGGCATAAAAGATAAAAACTGGTATACCTGCATAAAGCAGTTCTGTTACAATCTTATGGGACCGCTGTCATATATGCCATCCATTGTTGACTGAAACATTGTTATGTTGCTCATGACTGTAGTTTTGTTGCAATCCTGCTTTTTAAAAACTTGGAGAAATAGGGGCACTGATTCAAATGTCAGAGATGGTATTTTCTTTCTTTACTTGAGAATTTAAATGAATTTAGGGGTTATAGTAACAAAAGAATCCTCATCTTCTACACCATTTTAAACATTTTTGTCATGATCATCATGCTGACATTATTTTCAACTGCAGTTTCAGCAGATAGGTCATTATTTTCAGGAGCTCCTTGTATTAAAAACTTTTCACAATTTTTATTCTCCTGGTATATCTAGGTTCAGTTTCTAAGTAGGAAACAAATGTCTACTTACTGTCTACTGCGTATGTTATGACCATTTTCATTTCTGTCTTCAGTCATGTTGCTTTTATCTGACAAGTGCCACTGTATGCTTTAACATCTCCCTCCCTTCCTTTAAAACACAAGAAGGAAAGTACAGTGACAGCAAGGAGAGACCCTGAAAGCCAGTGCCCCAGGCCAGAGAAGTCAGCCAACTGAAAGGGACACTAACTGAGACCTTGGAGAGGACTAATTCAGCAACAAGAGACTTTATGCCGGGTTCTTCGGTTACCCATTCATAACAGAAAATCTTTGGAACTTAAAAATACAACAACAGGCATGACCTTACTTTGCCATCACTTAGAAATGATGGATTCATTTACATGCATTATCCAGATAGCTGGAGCAAGAAGCCTCGATGACAAGAAATTTAGGCTCCCAAGACTGGCTCTGTAATTAATCCAGGAACTGACCTTTGCCAAGTCATTTAACTTCTCTGGGGCTTTCATATTTCTTTGTCTTTGTAAGTGTTACTTCTATCTGGAATTCCCTAACTTCTTTGACAGGCAAACTTACTCATCCACAATACTCAATTTGGTATTATCTTCTTTCTAAAATGTACCCTGACTCTCCCCACCTACGCCTGAGCTGAGTTAGGTAGGTGCTACTTCCTTTTTGCTCCTGCAGTATGGTAAGTATTTGGGTGACTGTTCTGCTGCTACATTGCTGCCTTCTTCTGCCTCTGGCCTTACAGACCATGAATTCTCAAAAGACTAAAACAGTATTTCTTCTACACTTGAAACTCTAGTGTCTGGCATGTGGTTTGACATATAGTAAACATTCAATATATGTTTGTTGATCCTAGTGAGTAAACTTTATGTCTTTGTATTTTTTTTAATACATTAAATGAAGGAGTTGGGCAAAACTGGTGATTTTTAAACTTTTAAAAAGCAGAAGAACCAGTTGTTTCAGTTAAAATTTAAGAGAAGGACTAATACATTATGGAGAAAAGGAAGAAAGTGCTCTACTCTAAGAGCAGGCTTCCAGAAACCTGTACACCTGACCTCCCCTGCACCTGATTGCACCTGATACAGTACTAGGAGGTGGAGCAATGCGATCAAGACAGCTTGGCCTGAATATATGATTGCTAATTCCCCTTGCAGCTGTAAAATTGTCTTTCTGTGGAATTTACTCTTTCAAGTAGCAACCTTTTTTTAAAGGAATTTTTGAACATGTTTGAAAGAGTTTTTCCTGGAATGTAAAAAGATTGACCTGATCCCCTAAAAACAGAATATAGCACTCATATAACTAACTGACTCTTTCCTTAATGACTCAGGCTCTCATTAGGAGCATAGACTATTTCACGAAGCTGAATTCACAAAGGCGTTGTTACAACATGTTTATTTTCCTGTACCTTCGTTGTCTGTCAGCTGTCATCTCTCCTGCTGTCAGTTTTTCTGACCTAATAGCTCCCTTAGCTAATCCCTTCCCCTCCATGTCCCTGCGCCCTAAGTTTTCTTCTTCTAAAACACTGTGAGCTGAAACAACAGAAAATAAAGTTTGATTAGAGGTGTGTATTCACAAAAGAACAAGTAAGATTTGAGAAGGATTATGTCTTTTGTGTTGGCACTTTCTGAACATCGTGAAGGTTATTTTAGGTATTTAGTATGTTGCTGTTATTTCCTGGTTTCTAGGTCATTGGGTTTGGAGATTGCTAAAGTCCTGCTTCTAACATAAATGAGGTAAATATATTTTCCAGAAAAACTACCCTTGATATAATCTGGGAATGACTCTTTAAAGGTGAAATTTTTTTTTTTTTAAACAAAGAGGGTATTTGAATGTAAACTCTTAATGTATGTTTGCTTATAAATCATACCCAAGTACTTTTGTACAAATGTGCAATACACTGTATAAAAAGATACTCAAAAATAGAAATTAAAGATTATAACATAAAAACATATATAAATGCTCACTCTAATATTTTCTGCCCACATTTCAGTAGATTGTCTTATGCATCCCTTGGAATGCCCTTACAATTACACACCCCAGTTGTAGACCTCTGGTTTAGATACCTATGTAAGGAGATTAATTTTGACTTTATTAGGCAAATAAGCCTCTGCCCAAGTGAAAGCTAATTTAGCTGCTTTTCAAGACATCATATCAAATTTCTTTATCTCCAGAGCCTAATATGTGGCCTACTATATAGTAGATGCACAATAAATGTTTGATGAATGTTTAATGAATGAATGATGAAGATTAAGTAGTCCATAAGGATGCTTTATAAACTCTTTTAATTAGTCCTTTATTTCATTTGCTTAGCTCATGTCAGACCTCTTTCACAATGTGTTCACATACTATTATATAATCATTAGTGTGCACATCACTAGGCAGGAATGGTTGTAAGGCACACAAGAATTTCAAAGGCAGGGGGATTGATCCAGGGTAGGGCATTGAGTTTCACCAGCAAGCTGATACCCCTGGAGAATTTCCACCCACCCAGATTAAGATAGCGTAAGACATGGAAAAATCTAGCTTAATAAAGACAACCCAGGGGGATCTGGGGTAGCAAGTGGGACACTGACAGTAGTAGTACTTAAACAGTAGTGGTTCTCCAAACCAAGCAGATAATGGTATTATGTCACTGGGAAGGATGTGGAGAAAGTGAGAGAGGCAACTAAGGATACATGTGGATTGAGTTCCAGGGCACCTTTTACTGTGCACAGTTGCCTTTTGCACTCTGATAACCTGCTAGTTAGTGAAGTACCATTTACATGCTTATAATCCAGTCCCATGTCCAGCAGCCTGTGTAGGACAGTTCCAATTAGGTGTCTCACACGTGCTGCATCATTTACATGGTTAGCTCAGGAGCTTTCCCCAAAAACTGTCTCTCCTGAATGTTTTCATCTCTGTAGGTCGTACCACCGTCATTGACCTAGATGCAGAAAGTTGGCAGTTGCTCTCGATTCCTCTAGCTTCCTCATCCTTTATCCCTATCTACTTGGCTCCATTCCCTCTGCCAGCATCAGCCCTTGCCTCCAAATTGGACTCCCTAGATCCACTCTCAGTCCTCCAAACAATTTTATGCATAATACCAGAGTGGCTTTTATAAATAGTAACTTAGAAAATATGTCTCCCCCTTCTAGAGTCTGAATGTTTGTAGTCCCCCAACATTCATATGTTGAATCCTAATCATCAAGGTGATAGTATTAGAAGGTGGGGCCTTGGGAAACTCTTGTGTGTCTGTTTTTTTTGAGACAGGATCTTGCTTTGTTGCCAAACTGGAGTGCAGTATCCCATATAGCTCACAGTAACTTCCAACTCTTGGGATTGAGTGATCCTCCCGCTTCAGCCTCTAGAGTGACTGGCTACAGGAGTATGCCACTATGCCCTGCTAATTTTTTAAAAACAATTTTGTAGAGATGGGGTCTTTGTATGTTGCCCAGGCTGGTCCTAGAGTGCTTGCCTCAAAAGATCTCCCTGCCTTAGTGTGAGCCACCACACCTGGCCTCTTGTGTCTTTTTGTTAGGACATTAATTCCATTCATGAGGGCTCCACTCTTATGACCTAGCTACCTCCCAAAGGCCCCACTTACTAACACCGTGACATCATGGGCTAAGATTTCAGCATATGAATTTTGGGGAAACACAAACTTAGTTCATGACACTGAGTGAAAGAATGAGAGATGAACGTACGGGAGTGCTTGTCAGGAAACAAACTAAGCAATCAGAACAAGCAAGTGCAGCCAGGGATGTGGGAAATGGGAGGTGTAAGGGACACTCAGGAGCCCACACTTAACTCCTGGCATATCAGACACCAGGATAATGGCATTAAGACCACTTCTAGATCCTCCAGAAGGAAGACCTGAGTTACCTAGGGATGCAGGATAGCCTGCAAGAGAGACAGATCTGAGTTCTAATCCTGAAGGTACAATCTTGGCAATTTACTTATAGGGCAGATGGACAGATAAAAGAATTCATTGAGCTCATTTGCGTCGGGTGCATGGCGTGACAACCTGGTATTTTGATATGACCCTTTTGATACAGTCATTATGCCATGCTAAGCTTTACCCCTCAAGATGCTTCTGTGTAAATAGTAATAATAGTTGATACTTTTGAACACTTTTTCCCTTATTTGACAGTCTTCCAAATTCTATAGGAAAACTACCTTACTTAGTGCTCAAAAAGAAACTCTATGAAGAATTTCATTCTCATATTATGAGGCAAGCAAGGTATAGAGTGGGTGACTAACTGTCCGAAGTTACACAGCTGAACGAGGTACAGTATTTGACAACCTTGGTGATTCTACCCTACAGCTTCTCATTTGCTCCTAATGTTATTTTAATTTTGTGTCTTCTCCATTAAAGAGTAAGATTTTAAAATTTAATTTAAGGAATATCTATGGAATCAATCACCACGTGTGCAATATTAAGGACTGTGTGAAATTAAGTGAACAAATATTTATCATTGATTATGACTTTCTAGAAGAAAGCTATAACTTCTTTATATTATTGCACCTTAACATCTTTGTGAGAGAATTTTAAAAATAGTGCAAGGAATGGTACAGGGATAAAACAGAATTTTCCAGAGCAGGTAAATTTTGAGTGCAAATGATGCTACAGTTGGCTCTGAGACGTCCTAAATGTTTGTTCTCTGGTGGTGATGAAGTCATCTTCAGAATTGATCTGCTTCCATCAAACAAATTCCAAATAGTCCAGGCTCCTAGACAAGTTTTCAAGAGAGTTAATGCACTTTAATTCATACCATTTCGGAAATCTCCACATGAAAAAAGAAAATGTTAGTTATGGGTCATGGGGCAAAGTGTCATTTGTCTTTTTGGGGAGTATGGTCTGAATGACTGTCATCAGCAACTTTGAAGGTTTTTTTTTTTTTTTTTTTTTTCCTGTGGTGGAGTCTTGCTCTTATTGCCCAGGCTGGAGTGCAATGGCACGATTTCAGCTCACTGCAACCTTTGCCTCCTGGGTTCAAGCGATTCTCCTGCTTCAGCCTCCCAGTAGCTAGAATTACCAGTGCCCGCCACAATGCCCAGCTATTTTTTCTATTTTTAGTAGAGATGGGGTTTCATCATGTTGGCCAGGCTGGTCTCGAACTCTTGACCTCAGGTGATCCACCCGCCTCACCCTCCCAAAATGCGGGGATTACAGGCGTGAACCACCGCGCCCGGCGAAGGCTGGCTTTTTTATGATCATTGAAATCAAGTTAGTGTGCACTGTCTCTTCATAGGTAACAAATCATTGTCAACAATTGGAATCAATTCCAATGCGCTTTCTGAAGAGATGAAATTTCTGGGATATTATTAACGATGCACCTAGAAAGACAGTGAATCCAATGTACATTTTCTTCAATTTTGATAACGTTACTGTGATTCCTCGCTTGTCCAAGAGAATCGAAGAATCAGTTCGTTCTAGCTTTCTACAAATGAATTCTGCATTTCACTCAAAATGAAATAAAGAGCAAAATTATCTGAGTATACCATTAAAGTACTATATATCTGTAAATTACTTTACACTTGCTATTCTCAGCTCATCAGATTAAGCTACAATCAGAATGTGTCATTTATAAACGGAAAGTTGATCAGCTTTTTACTTCCGACCACAAGTTTATCTCCCCTCAGATACCACTGATCCATTGAGGTATTCAGCTTGCCATAGGCCAGGCTGGGGCCAGTACCAGGGCATCCACAAGGGTGCCAACCTTGTTTGCCTGGATTCCTCCAGCGGATTCGTGCAGCTGCAACTGGTTTTACCTGATCAGGAATCCTGTTTGACCGAAGAGTAATTTAGAAGCCAGAGATGAAGTGAGTAAACGTTCAACCCACTGGTAAAGGTTTCAAACGCACACTTTGTCTATCCCACCAGAAAAGTTCGATACTGTAATAGTGTTTTCGTTTCTCCTTGTCCCCCCTAAAGGTTTTCCTCAGGATAGTCCCAAAGCCTCCGTCGGTCTGGGGGCAGGAATAAGGAGAAGGGATGAGGTGACTTTTTGGACGGGGTAGGGGGACGTCTGGGCAGCCAGGGACCTGCCCATTCACTCCTCTTTCCCAGCCCCGGGAGGGCGCAGCGCCCGGGTGGGGAGCCCGCGCCAGCCCAGGCCGGCTCTGGCCTCCTGACCCAGACAGCGCAGGGCGCTAGGGATCGCTCGGCCGAGCTCGGGTCGCGCCGCCCTCAGCCTCGGGGCCACCAGCCGAGAGTTCGAGGCCTCCCCGATCCGGATGTGATGAAAAGGAGCAACAGAGGGAGAAGTGTTTCAGGAGTGTAGGAGTGGAAGGGGGGAAAGAGAGGCAGAGAGGGGGAAGGCCCCCTTGCAGGGGAGCCGGCTGGAGTGAGCTGGCTGGAAAGAGGGGGCGGAGTGCGCGGAGTCACAGCCGCCACCGCTGCCGCAGTTGCCGCCACTGCGGCGTCTGGGCTGAGCCTGAGGGAGGCGGGAGGGACGCGCAGGGGCGGCCGCTGCCGTCGTCAGGCCACCGGGGCGAAAATGCGGCCGCTGCCGGAGCCTCGCTAACTTTCTGAGGCGGAAGAGGAGGAGGAGGAGGAAGGGGCTTGGAGCGACTCGGGGGGATGCGGAGGTAGGTGGTCGTCTCCGGGCCGGGAAGAGGAGGGGTTTGATCCTTATCCCCGGGCTTCTCCCAAACCCGATCTCTCTTCCCAGCCCCTCCCCGCTGGGTCCACCTCGGACCCCCGGGACCCCGCCGCTGTCAACTTGCGTTGTAACAGTTTTCCTCGCTGGTTTCAAATCAAAACTTCCCCGGGGTGGAGTTTGAGGGAGGGAAGTGGAGGCGGAGGGAACGTCCCGCAGGGGTGGTGTGCTCTTCTCTAAAAACATTTTTTTTAAAATTTTTGTATATTTTTCCGCCAGAAGCAGTCAGTTCCCTGCACCCAGCACCTCACAGCCCTTCCTCCGGGCGCCCTGCGGGGCGGCGAGCTAGGCAGCAGCGGCGCAGCGCGGCGCGGCTCGGGCTTGGCGGAGCGGCCCATGTCCGGCGCGGGCGAAACCCTCGCTCCCGGGCCCGCGGGGCCGCAGCGCGCGGCCGAGGCGGGCGGCGGCCGGCTGGGCTCCACAGCCCAGGGTGAGTGCGCGCTTGCCAGTGGCAAGCTTCTTTGTCATTGTTGCCTTTTTCAGTTTGCTCACACGTGTACAGATGGGGGTAGGTGGAGTGCTGTGAGGAGGGGCTCCCGCCTCATAGTTGAGAACTTTTGCACAGTTCGCGTTACTCAGGCAAGTTCTTCAGGATCCTTGCCCTAGATCAACAACCGGGTAAGAGGGCGGGATCCGTTGGTCCCTCCACTCCCCCTTCGTTTGGTTGCGAAGAAACAGGATGACAGCATTGCTTCTTTCTTAAGCATATGCATGTTTGGGCCTAAGACTCAATGTGTAGGTTCTGAAGCGCTTCTCCTCTAGGTCACTTCAGCAGATCCAGGACTGCCCTAGCTCTCTGAACAAGCATGCGCTCACTCCGTTTCATCTTTCTGTTTCTTGTTGGCTCCTCTACGACCCAGTTGATAGTTCTGTTTTCTGTGACCAATGGCTTTGGAATGGCTTATGCATGTTTTCAATAACTGGTTTGTTTTGAAATAAACAAGGTTTATAAGAAACACTTTCCAAGAATGAATTAGCTTCTTTGTGTTCTTCCAAAGTGTAAACACACACAGCCTATAAAATACTCTTGCGTCTGGGGAACTTCCATAACAAGCTTCTAAACGAGTTGAACTTTTCTTCTCTTGAAGGCCATATACTTCAGGTTTCCATTGGTGACAGAGAGGAAAGTTCTTAAACTTCTAATGCATTTTACTCTAAGGATGGTTTTGAGCTACATAATTCTGTCACTGATATATCAGAACTAAGTAATTTTTCCAGTGCTCAAAAACCTACCATATACCCTTGATTTTAGGCATATCTGATAGCTTTGTTTCCCACTTCTAGTACTAATGTAGTGAATCTTAGGGAGACTTTTTTAAGGCAGCAAAATTGGGAAAGGAGTTAACTTTCAAGTCACAATAGGTAAAAGCAGAAAATGTCTGTGGTTAAATTAAAATGTTCTGGTACCCAGGGCTGTTAAACTGAATTATATTTATCATTAATTTTTGCCTCTAAATGAGTGACTCCGTTTTCTAAACAGAGAAAATAAAAATGATGAACTGCAGAAAATCAGAGAACTAGAATGATAAACATATGTTTTCTCAGAAGCAGCCCATGTTCTCCACATTGTATTGTCAGCACAATCATTTTCCCGTCATTAGGCATGCTGTTAGTAGTCATATCGACTCATTGATGGGCTATTTATGCTCACACTTGAGCTGCTAATCACTATTGGTAAACTAGGCTTATGTCAAAAATCAACATCAAACACCCGAGGAAAATAATTTGATTTGGAAATAGCTAATATCTACAATATCCAACTTTAATAGTTTGCATTTTTAAAATCATCTGGGAGAATGTGCAGTGGTACTTGTATCTGTGCATTAGAATGCTGGATTGTGTCATGTGATCTGACCTTAAGAACCAGAGCATCTAGAATGGCCTGAAGTAGCACATTTGTTGGGTACAACACACATTATCAGTGTAGAAACTCTTGGGTTTCTACCTGAAACTCTTGGGTTTTACCTGAAAATTGCCTTAGCTTTAGCAACATAGTTAGACATTTTTAAAAATTATTATTAGTTTAACTTTGATTGAAAACTTTCTTTAAATGGGAATCAATGTAATTTAAACATAAAGTTGATTTTTAAAAAGAGAATCTGCAGAATCTTGTTAAAATACTGTATTTTAAACAGGCGATGTCATAAGGTGTATTTAGAGAAAGAAATTCTTGGAGCAAATGGGTAGAGGAACGCTTCAAGGGAAGCTTGGTTAGGTTGGTTTTATTGATAAAGACATTTGTGAAGAAGCTTTGCTCGAAGGCCACTCTACTCTTAAGCCCTTTCTCAAGTTCTTTTATCCTCTTGCTTCTGTTCTTGGATTCTTTGTCATCCTTTCTGAAGAATAGCTTAATAATTCTTCAGTAGGATATGGCTGCTTAGTTAATAGAAACCCAATTTTTAAATTCTTTATATTAAAGTCAGTAAGAAAAGTGGAATTTTAAATACAAATTAACAGAAAAAAAATTATTTCAGGAACATGAAGGATATGATCAAGTCTATCTCTGCAAAGTTAAATATACATATATAGGTTAATAATGACATTTACAAGCTCTACATTTATTACTGTACTATATTGTGATGAGCTATCCATACTGTTAACCAAAGGCATGGAACATTGCAGTTGAAAGTAATTTTAGGGATTCTCTAATCTGAACTCCACATCAAGTCTAAAATTCAGTTCTACATCCTTTTAGGTGTTTTGTTAAAAAAACCTGTAGTGCAGCCCATTCTAGTATTAACATTAAGAATTAGAAAGGTTGTCCATATTAAGCGCATACTCTCCCTCCTTAAAATTTCTGCCTTTTTGCTGTGGTTCTGCAAGCTTTTCTATTGTTTTGAAAGCATTAAAAAGCATTACAAATCTTTCCCATGTGTTTTGAAAATAGTTCCAGAGCAGGGACACAAGCTTACATGCTCCAGGCTGTAAGAGAGAACCAGGATAGATGTCAAACAGTATGGAGCAATGGGGAGTTTAGGGAACTGGAGAGCTCATGGACCAGGAAACAACATTCCTCAGTTTTAGCTAATTGTTGCCATGTGGGTTAGTATCTTCAGATATTTCAAGTGATACTGGAAATCCAGATCTGTATGTGTTATCTCTCCATTTTTAAGGGTTTGCAACTAATTAAACGCAAATTTTGTCCAGGCCAAACAAAACAACCACCACTGTAGGCTGGATGTGGCCTCTGAGCAGCTGATTTGTGATCTCTCTTACAGAAAATAGAAAGTAAACATGCAATTTAAAGCTATATTCTTATTTGTGACTACCTTGTGAAATGTTGATTTACTTTCTCATGCAAAGTACTTGTATACATGTCTTGATAGGAGAAAAGCCGTTTGAATTATACTTAATTTTATTTTAAGAGAGAATGGATCTTGTTTATGTGGTCCCTCTAATTGCCATTTGTCCTGTTTTGATTAAGTATTTTAAAATTTGTGTTATAAAACAACATTGAAAATGTAGGTATTTGACCTTTGGTGCAATAGTTACTAGAACTCCTATAATCCAAAGAGCCTTTGAATTAATTGCTTCTTTCATAAGTTTGAGATTTGTAACTGGAGAGGTCTTTAGAAATAATTTAATCCAGCCTGCTGATTTTTTAGATAAGGGAAAGGATGTCCAAAGAATTTAAGTGCCTTGCCCAAGGTCTTATACTCAGTCACTAGCAAGAAATCAGGGTGGAAGCACAAATTATAACATAAATTGTATGCCATTGTGATAAATGCAGTTGAAGTAGAGAGTCAGTTCAACTTTTTTATAGGGCTGGATTCATTGACAACAGGCTTGGGATATCATGAATCACTTGAGCTTGTTCCCATCCCTGTATCTTTCCCCCAACCCCCGCCACATTACATTTGCCAAGATGTAGACCGTTGGACTCTGAGTGCTGGAATATACTTTAATGTGATAATGTGTGATTTAATGCACTCTTCTCTCATGGGAGAGTCCTCTGAGACTATTAGGCGGACTTCTCTTAGCAGGATGCAAAATGCCAGTGAAGTTAATTAAAAATAATCTAAAATAGAAGCTGGGGAGAAAATCAAGTTGAAATTACATAAGAAGAGCTTTGACTTAGAAGCTTAGCTGAGTTGTCAGTAGCTTATAGAGGCTAATCAGATTTTCTTTTTGGGAAGCCAGTTTATTTCAATGTACATAATGTATACTTGTACATATCTGTAGTCTTCTATTTTTATCATATTATTTTATCCTTTTGATTAAGGATGGCATTTCACAAAATGTGTCATCTTTGAACAGCTTCTAATCCTGGTTCTCTACTGGGGACAATTTTGTTCTTCAGGAAACATTTGGCAATATCTGGAGGCATGTTTGATGGTCATAATGGGGGTGCTACTAGCATCTAGTAAGTGGAGGTCAGGGGCACTTCTGAACATTCTGTAATGCATAGGATAGGACAGGCTTTACAAGAAAGAATCACCAGTAATGTTGAGATTGAGAAACCCTGCTATCCTTGAGGCAACTGACGTTTTTGGCTTCATCCCAGACTTACAGAATTAGGATCTCTGGATGTAAGAGCCAAGAATTTGCATTTTAATCAAGCTTCAGGTGCTTCTTAACTCCAGTTGAGAACCATTGTTTTATAGGCCTTAATCTCTGAAAAGATGTGTTATATTGAAAGACTTTTAAAAAGTCTTTTTTTTTTCTTTTTTTCTTTTTTTTTTTGGAGGGAAAGGCTTCAGAAAGCTTTTTAAAAGTTCAGCTTTTCAAGTTCCAAAGTTTAAATTGTTATCACTCCATGTAAACTCTCTAATGATCCTCTCCAAGATTTTTATCGTATGCTTCAATTCATCCTCAAAATACTGCTGCATAGTCATCCTCAAAAAAGCTTATTTATTTTCATAATTATATGCAGTATAATACAAATAGATTTTGAACATTATAAAAGAAATGCAAAAGTAAAATTTAAAAAGGGCAACAGACTAAATAAATAGAATTTTAATATTTATTTTACTATCTCAGCAGATATTCTTGCTATCCTATACTTTGGAGACTCCAACATATGGCAAAACAAGGAAAGAAGTCTCCAGTTTTCGCATGAGTTGTGTTCCATTGTAAATTGGACTTTTGGAACCTGGATTCTACTTTCTCATAGAAACAGAGTGATAAATTATATTTAGTTCCCTAATAAATGTCATAAGATTGTTAGAATTAAGTTTTATTAAATTGTGTGTGCCTATAATAACTCACAGAAAACATACTATTATAAAACTGGCAGCAAATACAAATAACCAAGAATAAAATTAAACTGAATACAAATTGGTTTAAAACACTTTTTGAATACAGTTGCTTGAGGAAGGACAGGCTTAATCAGAAGAATATAGAAAGACATGTAGATTTGAAAGAGGATTTGGGAACATTTTCAATTTAGAAAATGAGTCTTTTAACTTATACTTCTAATTTTTTATGTCTAAAGGACCTAATGTACATTTTATGATTTTAGTTATACAAGTGGAGGGCTTATCAGCTGGGCATATTCATTTTCCCTTTGTTAAAAAAAGAACTAAATGAGTAAGAGAAGGATGTAACTGGGAAAAAAACTAAAAAGGGAGGAAGGAAGTGGTTAAAGAAGATATATCTGTAAATTTAAGAAAGCATTTGGAGAGGTTGACCTGTTTTAGTTGAGAACTGTGAAAAAAAAAAAGTTCTAAGGAATAGCATGGTACATGCTGAGCCTGTGGCTGGCATATTAAGGAAATCAGTGCCATAGTAGAGGCACAAAGAAAGTGTGATGGCAGAACATGGGTAAGAGAAAATGTCTCTAGTAGGGGATTCGGAAAAGCCTCAAGAAAAGTTTTCATTTGAGTTGGACCAGGAAGCATAGCATGGTTGTAGGACTGAGCTCTGTGGAGATACCTGGTAGCAAAGAAGGCTTGGGGGAGATGATTACAGAATATTGGGTACTTCACCAAGACCATTGTATGGGCTGTATGAAGGGGCACAGAACAAGGTAGGCTAAAGTCAGTTCAGGAGGGCCCTGATTCTCTTGCTGAGGAGCTTGCATATCTCTTCTGTAGGAGTTGGTGACCACTGATTTTTCTTAAGAAGAAAAGGACAGGACCCACTGGTGTTTTTAGGAAAACTGTTCTGGTGACGGTTCATTGAATGGTTTTGGAGGAAGAAGCAAGAGTGGAGGCAGTGATTATAATAGGCTGACAAAAGATTAGAGGACTTACGGCAGCATTAGCAGGAGTAAAATTGAGGAAATTGATTTAAGAACAATAGCAAAAGTAGGATAGAGCTTTAGTTAGCTGTGAGAATCCCTGAGGGAAAAGATTTTTACTTATTCATCTTTGAAACTCCTGAGACCAAGCACAGTGTCCACATTCTGATGAATTGATATGATTGGGTAAAAGATATAGATATAGATGTCTGTCTGTCTATCTATCTATCTATCTATCTATCTATCTATCTATCTATCTATCTGTCTTGAGATGGAGTCTTACCCTGTCGCCCAGGCTGGAGTGTAGTGGCGTGATCTCGACTCACTGCAACCTCCATCTCCCAGGTTCAAACGATTCTTCTGCCTCGGCCTCCTGGGTAGCTGGGACTACAGGTGTGTGCCACCACACCTGGCTAATTTGTTGTATTTTTTAGTAGAGATGGGTTTCACTATATTGGCCAGGTTGGTCTCAAACTCCTGACCTTGTGATCCGCCTGCCCCAGCCTCCCAAAGTGCTGAATTACAGGCATGAGCCACCGTTCCTGGCCGGTGGTTGGGCAAAATATTTTATATGGGAGATGGTGGAAAAGTAGAAATTTAAGGTAATTCATAAGTTTGCTTTGGAGCCTGAGTGGAAACCTAGGAAGAGCTGTTGAGTCTTCTTAGTCACAGGAGCATTGGATATTTGGTGGATACAAAAGATGAAAAGAGTTTTGGTTTGTTTAAGGAGAAACAGGGTGCATGGAAGTCTTCTCTTGCTTGGATGAGTGGATTGAGTACACTCACTGTGCACTAATGAGAAGAAAGCAGAAGATAGAGAGAAATTGAAGAAGAAAGGAGATGGAGGAAGGAGGAAGTGGTGCAGTAGGTATTTGTAAGGGAAAGATAAAAATTCTGGGAAGGAATGGGATGAAGAGACCAGTGTTTGGAAAGTTGGGAATGTTCCTCTTTGAGATGGAGGTGGGAGAAAAGGATAGGTGATAATCTAGACAAAATTTGATATGAAAATAAATATTGAGGGCCTATATCCCAGCAAAGTAAATAGTAACAATTTCTGAGAGAAAAGGAGGTTATGATGAATCAAGAAATTTGAGATGTCTGGAAAAGATTTGGAAGAGGGAAGAATTAAAGAGGTAGTCAATCTGCGGCAAATAAAGTGTCTGCTGGGTAACACGAAGAGATTAACTAGGACTGAATGGCATGAATTCTTAGTGGAAGTGATCAGCATGGTTGATTGTCTTTCTCAGCCAAGGAGCATGTAGGAGCTTGGGAAGGGAAACAGATAGAATGGATTTTGCAGTTAGCACAGGGTTAGAGGTTGGCAGGGTGGGAGTCATGAGAGGACGACAAGGGATGTGTATCACGCATGTGTGGGAAGAGTGTGTTTATGTTAACTCGTCTTGTATTCCAGGCTGGGAAGATAATCCAGAGACCAGAAATGCGATTGACAGACTAAGACTTCTGGCGATAAAAAATTATGGCTGTTGCTTTGTTTGGTCAGTTCACATACAAGGATTTAATATATATGATTGAGTGACCTTTACAGGGCTATGAGGGAAGCTGTGGAATTTTTGGGTGTGTAAAGGCTTTTCCTGTTTCTTTGAACCTCGTTTCCTGGATCTTGTTGAGATGATTTCATGGAAAGAAGGCCTAATAACAGTGTACGATTATTTTACTGGATTATATTTCTATAATAATAAAAGGTTTGGGGATAACAAGGAAACTTCAATTGACACAATCTAAAGTTAGGCCATTTGCAAATACAAAGTTATTTAGAACAACAACACATGAAACAGATAAAAACAATTCAACCAGATTATCCTTCTGAGACAATGTAAGTATTCTCTTGTACAAAGGCAGAGGATAAATCAAGTGATTTCTATGTTTCTACTTCTCAAAGTATTCGGTTTTTATTAAGAGAATATATTATGTACTGACTAGATTCTAGATTTTGGACAGTTTAACTACAGTGATTCATTAGAGTAGATCAAAGAAAGATGCTGCAGCCCTTCTGTCTTAAACAGTGCTATGTGTATGCACCAGTGTTTTGGATACTTGATCTCTCTCCCTCCCTCCCCTTTTCCTCCTCCCTCTCCCTCTCTCTTTGTCTTTCCAGTAACTTTACTGAAGTTACTTAAACTTTTAATATCTTCTTTTTACATTAGCGTACATGTCCTGTAGGAGGAAAGCTTTTTAACCTTAAGTTTTTGAAGTCTAGTTATATTTTATAGATTCTTCTTCTAATCACTTAGGGTTTGCTAAGTAGAAACTATGAGAAGAGTTATTTTAACATGAATTTAATTTCGTTTGTGGTTTTTACTTACAGTCTACTTCTGTTTTCAGATTCACACCCACATGATCTCAAGTGAGATGATTCATATACACGTGCTTTTATGCCCAATTAGTTTCAGGAACAAAGTCTGAAATTAATTTTTATGCTAGCACATATATTTTACTATTGAGAGATCTGAATGGGAAAACCCTGCCCACAAATACTTTTCGGTGTGCCTACAAGGTCCTGTGAAAATTAAGAATGTATAGTTTTGTCCACAAGGAATTTCTCAACAGGATGAGAGAGGATGAGACACAAATGTTTACTAAATTAAATTGCAACCTCTTACTGAAATATCGATTCAAGATTAGAATAACAGCCATGTGACAGATTAATTTATGGCCAGATGCCAACTACTGGTATCATCTTGGAGCAGGTAAATTTAGAGTTTGAGAGAGGATTTCAGGATGGCGAGAAGGAATCAGTTGTGTCTAATTTGGACTGCTAGTGACCATAGTTAAAGAATACACAGTTTGTAGGGTTTTTTGGTGAGAATTATGCTGGGTTGAGCCTTGAAACTAAGGTACCTTGTGGTCGAGCGGGTGACAGGCTCTCTGAAACTAGCTGGCAGAGTATGAAGGAACCAGCTTCCTCTCTTTACTTTTGCCACTCCGAGGCATTGTCCTCCTACTCTTTTTCATGGCAAATCAGCCTGATCTTTCTGGTGTTTGTAAACGTAGACACTGCTTTTGGGTCTCTATAAACATAGTTCTTATTTCTTTCATTATCCAAGCAATACATAAGATCTGACGGGTTGTACTATTTATTTCTCATGGGGATACAAGAGAAAATTATTAGGCATGAGAAAGTATGGGAGTTTACAACATAAAATATATACAGTGTTCAAATAACTATATCAGTTTTTCATCAATATGCAAAATGGATATAATTCGTACATCAGCTAAGGAGTAACATATTTAATCTTGGTGTTAGGAAAGTATTTTTGATTGGAGGGTAAAGAGACTGAGGCACTGGTAGTGGGTGTGGAAAAGAAAGTATAGATTTGCGAGAAATTGGGGTGTTATTACTAGCAGGATCTGGTAATTGATTATTTTGGAATAGGCGACATAAAAAGAAAATAAAGAGTTGAAGGAGATTCTGTGACTACTATTAACTAAGACACAGGCAACAGTTATGGAAACAGGCAGGAAGAGAAGAAAAGTGTTGATGAATTTTGGGAAATTTTGAGTCTGAGTTGCTAAAGATATATTTATGTAGAGTTAAAACTTCAAATCTGTAGCTCAGGATAAGTGTCAGGACTAGGATAATGGATCTACAAGTTATCTTCCTGAAATTTACTGAAACTGTAGAAGCTGATGAGACTGCAAAGATGGTAGAGCCAGAAGAATATAGGTTGTGGTCTTAGAGGAGAATCCAAAGAACTAATTCCTCCACAGGAAGGGTGGGGAGGGCCCAGAAATTGAGAGGCTGAGTTAGTGAAGTTTATAAGAAGTTCCTAATTTGGGCCTTTATGAAAATTGACAGAGGACACACCTTCTGATTTCAATTCTATATCTACCATTCTGAAGTCCCAGAAATTAATTTCAATATACTTCAAATTCACTTAAATTATCTTATTTGTGCCTTCACCACTATTTGAAAAACTCTTCCCTGTCCTCTATTTATTTCAAGATCAGACTCAAATCATAACTCTGAAATGCTCTTACAGATTAAACAACCTCCTTTGATTCACTTTTCATTTCCACTAGCCTTCATTCTTGTAATAGTGCCAAGTAAGGGTTCATTGCTTAACTAGAGAGCTTGAGACTAAAAGTGTTCTTGATAAAATAACTCTGTGTAACTGAGAGGTAACAGAAAGGTTTTTAAACTGTGGTGCATATGCAAGTTACCATGCTGAAAGACTAAAGATGGATGTGAATCTTCCATTCCTTCTTTTTTCTTTTGAGATGCAGTGTCACTCTGTCACCCAGGCTGGAGTGCAATGGCGTGATCTTGGCTCACTGCAACCTCCGCCTCCCAGGTTCAAGCAATTCTCTTTCCTCAGCCTCTTGAGTAGCTGGGATTACAGGTGTGCACCACTGTGCCCAGCTAATTTTTGTATTTTCAGTAGAGACAGGGTTTCACCATGTTAGTCAGGCTGGTCTTGAACTCCTGACCTTGTGATCCTCCCACCTCGGCCTCCCAAAGTGCTGGGATTACAAGCGTGAGCCACTGTGCCCAGCCTCCATTCCTTTTTATAATGCAGTTAATAGACTGCCAATTAAGGGACCTGCTATAGATATGGTGTCTCTGGATTTTGGCAATCAGACAACCTCTTTCATGATAGTTTTCTAGACAAGATTAAGAAAGCTATTGTGCCTATAAGAGTGATTAGAATGTGATGCCTCTGAAAAACCATTGAATGAACTGGGCATATTTAGCACAGAGAAAACAGAGGAACATAAGATACTTTCTAATATGGCACTGTCAAATGGAGAGAAGATTAGACTTTGATTTTTTTACTTTGTTTGATTTTGCAAAAAGCAAAATACGATGAATCAGTGAAAATTTTAGGGAAGTAGATTTTAGCCAAATGTGAGGAAGGTCCGAATAATTTAAACACCAGAAGTGGAGTAAGCTATTTTCTGAGGCCATTTCTCTATCCCTGTAAGTATTCATACCTACAGTCCTTGGCCTATTCTTGAATGTCGAATGTTTTCATCTGAATTTATTTTATCAGGTTGTCAGAGGGGCCTCTGAGAGCCCATTTAACTCCAGATTTCATAAGCCCGTGAATGTTTGGCTTTAGTATGAACATATTGTTTGGCTGAATAAACATAACTGAACCTGTATGTAAGAAGGAAGGAGTTTGCTGTGCCTCAAGGTCAATCATCCTAAAAATTTATTCTTAGGGTAAGGAAAAGTAGGTTTAGATGTAAAAGGTGCAAGAGACTAAGATGACTGAGATGTGTCCTGGGTCTTCATATCAGATTGCTGTTATCCAAGGGATTCTTTTCTTTTCTTTTTATTTTTTTCTCAGAGCGAGTCTCCCTCTGTCGCCCAGGCTGGAGTGCGGTGGCGCGATCTCCACTCACTGCAAGCTCCGCCTCCCGGGTTCACACCATTCTCCGGCCTCAGCCTCTCAAGTAGCTGGAACTACAGGCGCCCGCAACCACGCCGGGCTATTATTTTTGTATTTTTAGTAGAAACGGGGTTTCACCATGTTAGCCAGGGATGGTTTCGTTTTCCTGACCTCGTGATCCACCCGCCTCGGCCTCCTAAAGTGCTGGGATTACAGGCGTGAGTCAACGCGCGCAGTCCCAAGCGCTTATTTTCTTAAGTGGAAAGCGCACAATTCTTCCTTCTCCCTTCATGAATTTAGAGCCCTGATTTATTGAGATGTATGTTAAATGATTGCTGCACTTTGTACCTATTTCTTTGCATATTTATACTCAATTGGATTTTCATATAATTTTGTAATTTGTTTTCCAATTTTGTTTGTGCATATTCCATTCCTTTTACCTACCCCAAACCTATAAAGTGATTGAGTCAGTATAATTTGCCCGCCATTCTTTTGGGTCTAAACATACCGTATGCTTCTAAATACATAAGAAGCCCTTCAAAGGAATATATTTTAGATCTTGCTCAGAAGTCTTATTTTTTTCAAAATACTGATAGCAATGAATTAATTAAATTACATTGATTTAAGCATTTGACTTACTCAACAAACAGTTATAGTGTATGATTATATAACTTCCTTGTGTTTGCAAAATCTTGAAATTTATGCATATGTTCATTCACTCATCTGTTTAAATGCTTTGGTTATCTTAACGTGTATTTTTGGACAATGCGATTTTAATCCATTTTAGAATGTTAGGCAAAGCAGGTTGGTTTTGCAATGTTCCTTAAAGGTCATTAAGCTTGAGGGTTTTTTTTTTTTTTTTTTTTTTTTTTTTTGGATCAGTGAAGAAGTAAAATTCCAGAGCCTCAGGTCTTCCTGAAAGCTGCCTTATCTTTGGTTTTTTAAAGGTTACAGTTGGGAAACATTTGCAGAATTTCCACATTATTCTGAGCTGCGGGGAAAATACAGACCTAGTTTTTTTTTTGGTTACTTTTCCCAGAGATTTTAGTCTCAGATTACTTGAAATTTCATAAACTAGAATACATATCGATCATCTGTAATAATGCTGGTGTTTTAATGGAAGAGTAAATATGAAATTGTTTAAAGCAAGTTTGTTATAGATAAGGGAGGTATGACTATAAATTGCATATCAACAATAATAATATATATAATATGCAGATTACAAATGCTCTGTCATAGATTATCATCAAATATTTAATGGAAGTGTATGAGAGCTCACATGCAAAAGTCTCAAAATTTAAACACAAAGAGAGCTAGTTATACTCCTTTTTATAAGAATAGAAGTATATTTTACACTGATTAAGTTTTATGAGGTTTTATAAAGATTCCTGCCAAGGAACATAATTTATATTAGTCTTTCTTGAAGTAAGCAAATAAAGTATGAGTAACAAGTAGAAAATGTATTTTTCTTTTTTGTTTTTGTTTTTTTGGTTTGTGAGTTTACACACACTTCTGCCTGGTTCAGTAGAATATTTGAGGTGGCTTATAGGAATACTTTTTAAAAAGGATTAAAACAGGCCGGGCGCGGTGGCTCAAGCCTGTAATCCCAGCACTTTGGGAGGCCGAGGCGGGCGGATCACGAGGTCAGGAGATCGAGACCATCCTGGCTAACACGGTGAAACCCCGTCTCTACTAAAAAATAAAAAAAACTAGCCGGGCGAGGTGGCAGGCGCCTGTAGTCCCAGCTACTCGGGAGGCTGAGGCAGGAGAATGGCGTGAACCCGGGAGGCGGAGCTTGCAGTGAGCTGAGATCTGGCCACTGCACTCCAGCCTGGGTGACAGAGCGACACTCTGTCTCAAAAAAAAAAAAAAAAAAAAAAAAAGGATTAAAACAGAATGACGGTAAATATAAGTAGACTAGGAAACCCAAGCCTGGGGAAATCAGAATGTATAGGTATAGGCTGTGGGGTCAAACACAGTTATTCAATTTTGTATATAGATGTGCGTTCAAAAGAAAACTTTTGGAGGATATACTTTTCATTGTCTATAAGGAAAAAAATAACATACAGCTACTCAAAGGAAACAATACTTTTCCTTGTATTCAGTCTGGAAACATACTTATTGTCTGGTTTTTCATATAGAGATTACTGAATGGATACTGCCCTTACCAGCCTCCTTATGATTTATTTATAGCATGTTTTAAAAAGGTGCTTATTGCAATAACACTTAATGTAATAACAATAGCCAGTGTGAATGAGCTCTTATTCTATATCAGACACTGTGCTTTCCTGGCTTGATTTCATTTATTTCCACATCCACCTTACGAGGTAGAGACTGTTTTTATTCCCATTTAAAGATGAAGAAACTGGCAAAGATTAACTTGTCCAAGATCCACATCTTTAGTGGTGGACGCAGGCACCCTGATTTTAGATCCTTTGCTTTTAGTCGCTTCTCTAGTGCAGCGTAAAATTAGGAGAGAGTCCTTCTGTCCCAGAGACACTAATGAGAATCCTTTTATTCATCAGGAAGACTTCAAGTATTTGGACTTTTAAATGGCAATATTGCCCCCATTTTTTTGAAAACTGTGGCATGTACAGAAATTTGAACAACATTCTCAGGTTCTTCTGTTACTATAATATTATTTGTTAAAAGCATTCATTTATGGAGATAATATTATTGCTTGATCATAAATTGTTGGAAAAATATCCCTCTTCAATAGTTTGAACAATTGTCTTGTAGAAAAGGTAAAGTTTACTATTTCTACCTACAAAGGGCAGAACTAAGAATAGTTATAAATGACTTAATAGCAGATTTATGTTAAAAAAAAAAAAGAATAACTTGTTAATGCACCAATCTGACCAAGAATACAAGGTGTCCCCTTGTGAAGTAGCAATCATTGAAATTTTGGAGAAGGGCTGAATATTACGGTAGACCTTTCTACACTGAGTGGGATATGAAACTAGCTGAGCTGCAGATCTTTTCCAACTCTGGATTTTATCCTCCTGTTTCCAACTGTATATCTATCTCTGAGATTCTGTTTTTCTTATCAGTAAAACTGGGCTAAGTTTTTCTCTTTATTACACTGTTGATGGTTCTGAAGATCAAATAAATATTATATATTTAAGTCCTTTGAAAACCATTAGTACTATAATTCCAAACATTGATTATTCTTTCAACAAATAAAACATTTTTTTTTTGAAACTTATGTAACAAACACATATTAGTTGAGTGGCTGTTATGTGGCATATATCATATTTTATATGTTATTTTCTAATTTATTATTAATGTTCTTAGATTTTTCTCTCTTGCTAATTACCATCTTATTATTTTATCCTCCAACTGTTGTAGACAAGTAGAACTACCAAGTTTTAAATTTAGATAATGCCAACTAGGTAAAATGTTATAGAATTTTAAATTAGACAGAAATTCTATTTACCTGAATATTTTTCATTCTCCTTCAACAGGAAGAATTGAGATTGGAGAAGATTGTTTCTTACCATTCATGCCCTTCTTTAGAAACAGGAAGATAAAGGGTATTGATTCTGTAAGATAGACAGTCATTTCTGAGTAGGACATATTGTATTTAAATTGATCATTTGGAACCCTTACTTTTTCCATTTACTCTCACTCAATTCATGTTCGTCACTTTCTTTGAGAATTAATTCAAATCCAATGCCCTACAATGGCTTTTCTATGATTTCCTCGACTCCATTTTAAACACTCTTCTGCGTGTGTATGAGCTTTTGGCTCTATTGTTTAGTTCTTGTGCAGAATCAGATTTGCAGAATTTTAGAGCCAGAAAGGCCTCTGCGTTCATCCAGTTCAACGCTCTAATTTCCTGATGAAGAGGATGAAGACAATGAGTCCCAGTCACACAGCTGGTCAGCCTTTGAGCCAGAATTATGTTGGAGCAGTTGTCACTACCTTCTGTTTTGCAGTTGCTTGATTGTTTATGTGTGTGTGTTTGGTCTCCCCAGTGAGAAGATTTGTTGCCAGGGAACTAGCCTTTTTCCTCATCCAGAGAAAAGTAGTTCTTCGTCACTTGTTTGTCCAGAGTAGACATACTAGGATGCTCAGGAGCTAGCCTTTGGAAGTAGATGCCAGTGGTGTTCAACTATCCTTTGATCTAGTACTATTTTTAATGCATCTTCAATTTTTATTTTGAAATCTAAAACGTATTTCTTTTATCCCATTATTAGTAGAATTGATTAGCATGATATATAATTCAGATTTCGCATTCTTTTTTATTTTTTGAGATGGGGTTTCAGTCTTGTTGCCCAGGCTGGAGTGCAGTGGCATGATCTTGGCTCACTGCAACCTCTGTCTTCTTGGATTCAAGCGATTCTCCTGCCTCAGGCCCCAAGTAGCTGAGATTACAGGAATGCGCCACCATGCCCAGCTAATTTTTTGTATTTAGTGGAGACGGGGTTTTACCGTGTTGGTCAGGCTAGTCTCGAACTCCTGACCTCAGGTGATCTACCCTTCCCAGCCTCCCAAAATGCTGAGATTATAGGCGTGAGCCACCATGCCCAGCCAGATTTTGTATTCTTAATAGTTATCCTTACATGGAGACAGAAATAAATACCTCTATATTAATTCAATGATTAGATACAAATCTATTTTCTAGTACTTAGAATACTGTGACAAGGGGATGAGTATCAAAGTCTGTATCTCAATATTTGATATACCTAAGTTTTTTTTTCTTGATATAAATAGTTGTGTAGTACAAGATAAGAGTTCACTTAGAATAGTGCCCCTCAAGCGGGGCCATATATCATGATGACATCACTCCCCCAGCCCCACACACACCTGAGTTGAAATCTCTTAGCTTGGGCCTGTGCATGTTTATGTTTCAAGGACTGTACAGCGGTTCTGATCCCAAGCCAAAGTAAAGGACCATTGGCTTAGAAGGACAGCATTGTTGAGATAATGAAGGCCTCCTTTTAAGAGAAAATTGCTACTTTGGGTGGGGGAGATGTATGCCTGTTGGACATGTAAATAGAAATCTTGTAGAAAGTACAGATTGATTTCATACGTGACCAAAATCACCTGACTACCTATGGGTTATCTTTCAGGCCTACCTACTAGTTGAGTTGCAACTACAAACCTCCATTATACAGAGTGAAATTTATTAAACCAGGGCTGAGTTCTCTGTTTCTCATTTCAGAAATAACACAAAAAATCTACTCTGATAATAGAAATTGGTTACTAGAAACTTCCAGTTTGTTATTGTAATGAGTAGTGGCTGACTCAACCAATTGAAAGCTTTAGTAAGGTTGGTTTCATGTTTGGATATCATGGTCGCCATCTTACAATTATCTATCAATAAATCCTGATCTCTCTTCAGAGCATTTCTTCAGTGTTATATGTAACTGCCCACCATTTATGAGACTGCCATATGGGTAGCTCACTGAAATGAGTAAGTAGTAAGAATATATTAATAAAATGACATGCATACATTTGAAAGTCACAGAACAGTCAAGTGAAGTTTAGTTTGTACAAGTGGACAATTGGCAACAGTCAATTTCAATTATTTTTGTTGGGAACCTTTTCTGAATCTTGCTTTGGGCTGGGTGCTGCAGATCACAGCAAAACCCTGAGACCAGCTTTTGAGCCAAGACATTTAGTTTTCAAGAGAAGTAAAGTTGAATAGATTGAGAATAGTGAATTAATAGTAACTGCATATTATTTACTATTTATTGAATAGAATCAGACAGAGAATGATAGTTTTTTTCTTTTTTGACCTGAGATGGACACTGGGAATCACCTAATTCTAGAATTTCACAGATAAGGAAACTTTTTAAAAAATGTGATAAATTGTCCATTAATAACAGTTTAGAGCAGGAAGAACTTTATTTTTTACCTAGAGTGGGTTATATAGTTGCACATCTATGTGTATATGGACCACATGGCATTTTCATTTATTCAATGGAGAATTGAGAGGGTCTGTGTTTAGCACTCGAATATTGGACATGATTCAAATATGAGTTAAGTGTGTCTAGAGGCTTTATTCATACCTATTTTCTTTTAGTCAGCAATGCTTCATAATGCCTTGGTTCCATGAATTAATTTTAATGGAATTAAACTTGAACAGCTCAAAATTATATAATTAATTTCATTCAGCTTCAATTAAAGTTACTAATTAAATCAAGCCTACTAGCATGACACCTGGCGGCAGTCAGCTACATAACAATGGCAGCAAGTATTTAGGACTCTGCTGATGAGCTAGTTCATGTCTACTAGTGAGTTTCTATGAAAAATCTCTTTTATTGATAATCTCAGAATGTCCTTGAGTTGACTGTAGCAGTGGAAAGATTTCTGGAGTTGTTTAAAAAAGTAAAGATTTTAATTGAAACTAACATATCTCATGAAGATTACATTTCTCTATGATAATGCTGAGTAAATGTTACATAAATCTAGAACATATTGGTTTAGTATATTTTCAATTTATATTTTACTGCTATTTGAATATGGTTTTGTTTATAAAAATCCTTGGAATTTAAGACCCCATTTGCTTCAGAGACCTTAGCCTCTGGACTTGGTCCCAAGTGGGTGTCCATCTATTTTTATGTGTTGAAATTTGTTTCATGGCAGAACTTTTTAATTGTTGTGAAATCCCCATGGTACATGAAAAATTTTTGCATGTGCAGAAATTTTTTCCTTCCACTGGAAATGTTAACATGGTTGACTAACAACTTCTGTTTGAATCTCTTTCCTTTCTTTGCTTCCATGGCTTAACATCATGCAGTTTTTCTTACTTCTCTAACTCCTTCCTAATTGTACGGACTCTTCTTGGTACTTGGTACTCTTCTTGATATTTCTTAATATATTCGCTCTTTTAGTGAGTCATTAATTTGAATGGCTTTGGAAATCAAGTTTAGAAAGATGACTATTTCTAGCTATCACCTTTTTTCTGACTTGCAAATTCAAATGTCCAATACTTAATTCATCCACTAGACTGTAAACTCCAAGAAGGCCTGGGCAGCATTTCATAATTCATTGTGTCCTCATCAACTAGCAAAATGCTTAAACATCTACTATGCAAAAATATATATTACTGAAAGAATAAATTGGTCTTCCGATTTTTAGGCTTTCCCAGTCAAATCCAGACTGAGAACTTGGTCATATCCAGCCCCACCTTCCTTGATTATCTCTACAAACCTCTAGTTAGTTTCTCACATTTACTCCCTATTCCATCTTGTTATCCAGTTAATTATACTCTTATCAACTTCAAGATGGGCTTTGCGAAGTCTCTCCTTTAGTTTCCCTTACTGTATTCTCCCTCTTAGATGTATCCATACTCCAATGGAATCATCTGAGTTCAACCTCTTCTCCCTCAGTTGAAATAGAATCTTTGATTCTGGTACCCAGGAACATGTTAAGCGGCCTGGCGCAGTGGCTCACATCTGTAATCCCAGCACTTTGGGAGGCCGAGAAGGGCAGATCACGAGGCCAGGAGATCGAGACCATCCTGGCTAACACGGTGAAACTCCGTCCCTACTAAAAATACAAAAAAATTAGCCGGGCATGGTGGCGGGCACCTGTAGTCCCAGCTGCTGGCGAGGCTGAGGCAGGAGAATGGCGTGAACCCGGCAGGCGGAGCTTGCAGTGAGCGGAGATCGTGCCACTGCACTCCAGCCTGGGCGACAGACCGAGACTCTGTCTCAAAACAAAACAAAACAAACAAACAAACAAAAAAAAACCAGAACAAAAAACTCTCCAAGTGAATTAAAGTGCATCCAGAACTGAGAATCACAAGTGTGCACAAGTTTGTTAATCTTACTAAGGCGTGGCTCTGATAAGGCATTTCATAAAGCTTCAGTGGCTAGTTTGACTTATTTTTTTTGCTTTTGAATTTCATCCACATTTCTCACCTTAGCATTATAATATTCACACAATGTCTCTAATCAAACCTTCACAGTCTTCTCTCCTAATTTTCTACTCATAGTCTTTCACAGTCCAGAGTTGGAACTCTTGCCCCAATGTCTGCTTTTGGAGTTTGCCTGTGCTGTTCTTCCGCCTTTCTCCCATCTGGACTTTTGGAAATCCAAATAATCTTTTAAAGACCATCCAACATGTACCCTTTTCTCAGTGCTTTTCTTGATCTCTGAATCCTGATGAGTATTTTTGCTTCCTTTGAACCTCTTTGGTGATCTGGACCTCTCATAGCATGCATTTTACCTTATTGCCAGTTTGCTTTTGGCTTGGCTTATGCTTCCCAAAGACTTTACGTTTCCATACATGTTGGTTTTCTCCCTGAGAACCCATAAACCCACCTGCGATTCTCTCCTCCTAAACACCCCCTTCTCGGAGGATACATTACACAGTCCTTGACTTTTTCTTCACTTTCTAGAGAGAGAATGCTATAGTTGCTTTCTATACCTCCTCACTACTCAGTCTCTCCTCATTCAGCTGCGGGCTGACTTTCATCTCTACCACTCATCAGAGCTTCTTCTCTTTCACTCCTTTCCCCGCTGCTCAACCCTCTACATGCATGGACTCACTCACTTTCATCCTTCCTGTAACGTTCCCACATTTCTCTATCATGGCACATCACTTGCTGTATTAAAATTACTTGTTTACTGTAAACTTAACAGATTATTTTTACCATGAACATCTCTGGTTCTTTAATGTCAGGCTGATAGTAGGTGCTCAGTAAATACCTGTTACTGAGTCAATAACATAGACAGCAGTCAATAGAGGTAGATCTGTTCTATATCCTTACATTATGGCAGACTTGGAAGCATTTAGAAAAATGTATATACTAAAAAAAGAGAAAAATATATAAATTCAATTATATTAAATGTATCTTTTTTAATTCAGGAAAATGTGATAAAGACAATACTGAGCAAGATATAACTCAAGCTACCAACAGCCACTTCACACATGGAGAGATGCAAGACCAGTCCATTTGGGGAAATCCTTCAGATGGTGAACTCATCAGAAGTAAGTATTTTTAGAAAAAACTTTGAGTGATTTTGGGATATGACTATGATAATATATTCTTCATTAAATTGTCCCAGATAATTCTGCTACAAATCCGTAAATCGACAGAGTTTATCTAAAAGTGGTTTCATTCATATTTTAAATTACAGAGCTAAAGCTAGGGTATACATAATGCTGTCAGTGTTGTCTTTCTTCAGAAAAGAAGAATTGACCCGTAAATGTTGGACTCTATTCTCAGAGAGATTTAGTCAAAATTCAGTTCCTTTTTGAGTAGCAACTAAGCGGAAGTCAAACAACTCTAAGTATATGCGGATGGAGAAACTAACAAGAGAAAGATGGTGGAGCTAAAAGATTAATGCTACTGTGGTCTCTGTTTTCCTAGCTAACTGACTCTAAATTTTTTTTTGATTAATATTTTATCACTGTTGGTTAAAATTTTTTTGTGATAGTCTTCTTCCTAAAATTGCATACAAAAGCTTTGGTCTATTTTCATGTTACTCTTTGAATGCCCTGCAATACCATGTCTTTTGGGTGCTGATCAGAATGCTGATTCCATGTGAGGTTCTGCTCTCGAGCTCCTGGAGCTCACGTTCTGGTCACTAAGTTCCCCTAGGTGTGTTCAAGGTGAATTTGCCATACAATGAATTATTGGACATAGCAAACACGTAGGTGTAAATATTGCTGCTAGGCCACACCTGGAAGAGCACAGAGAGTAAATCTTTTGATATTCCCCTTTAGAGTAACCAAAGTACCATGTTTCCTTCTCAGGTTTTCAGAGTGGGTAAAGGAGAATTTACTTCTGGGATCAAATGTTTATTTTATTTTTAAAACTTATTTCTTTAGTTTAAATAACTTCATACTATTGACCCTTTACTGTCTTCCACATTACACTTACTTTGAAACTTAGAACATTTCTTTCCTCTCTAGAATGCCACTACCTGTCTCTAACTGAAAACTAAACAAAATAAATTAGAAAAAAAGAAGGAAGTGTCCAACTTAGGGGAAAATAAACAACAACAATAAAAACACTATTGAAGGAAATTTCCAGGTTTCAAACAAAAACTGTAAAAATGAGTATGTTTTATATTAATTTTAGGACCATTTTGGCTTTTATAGACGTTCGTCTTGGAGAAGGGAGTAGGAAGGAAGGAAATGAGGCTCAGAAATTAGTGAGGAGGAAGATTTATATAGCTTTATCCAAAGAATCAAATAAACATGATTTCAAGTAAACATTTATCTCAAAAACATATATTGATTAGCTTTTATCTAATATTGACTCTGCTATTGTGAAACACATGATTTTGTGGAATAACTGGCCCATTTTATCTCCGACTTCCTAGCAACCAGAGTTAGTGAGCACTAGAAGAAGTTCTAGAGACAATTTTACCTCTGTCTGTTGGGAAGCAAAATGGTTTTCTCACTTTGTTTTTTCAGTTGTTACAATTTTAAGTGTGTGCTTCATTTAATTGGTTTATTTCCTTAATCTCTTTTCCTAGGGCACACAATAGGAAAATGTGAGTAAGATTTCTTCGAACAACAACAATAAAATACACAAACACTAGGCCGGGTGCGGTGGCTCACACCTGTAATCCCAGCACTTTGGGAGGCCGAGGCGGGTGGATCATGAGGTTAGGAGATTGAGACCTTCCTGGTGAACACTGTGAAACCCCGTCTCTACTAAAAATACAAAAAAATTAGCTGGGCGTGGTGGTGGGCGCCTATGGTCTCAGCTACTTGGGAGGCTGAGGCAGGAGAATAGCATGAACCTGGGGGCGGCGGGGGGCGGAATTTGCTGTGAGCCAAGATCGCCACACTGCACTCCAGCCTGGGCAACAGAGCGAACTGTGTCTCAGAAAAAACAAACAAACAAACAAAAAACACTATTAAATAAGAATATGGAGAGTCATGCTAATGTGTTAAATGTGTTTATATTATTTGGTTAAGCTCACATTAGTCATAGAATCCATACGATTAAAAAGAATGAATTAAAATGATTTACTCTATGGTTTAATTGGTTAAGTGGGTATCAAATCAAATATATTGTAAATTGCATGAGTTTCTTTATTGAGATAATGATGTACCCTGTCCCATGGGACTTTGGAACATTAGGAAACAACTGTCTAGTTTCATACTAATATTCACTGAAGGAATGAAGCGATACAGAAATTTAAACCCCCCTCTGAAAGGGCTGCTGGGGAAACTGACAGATAAATGGATACACAAAAGATACCGGCCAAAGATAGCAATGCCACTCCTGCCTGAAACATAAGCTGGCAAGCATTTCCAAATATTGGTGGGTGAAATCTGACTCTGAATTTTGATTATAAATTTCAAAAACTCCATTTTTGTTATTTTCCCAGTCATACTTTTCTAGACAAAGTCTACTTTGTTGGATCAACAGAAAAAAATTGATATCTGGATTTGCAGAAGTGGAACATTTTATATCATCTTTAAAACTGACTCAATTCTGGATAGCATTTGAAAGTTTTGTATTGTGGTAGCTTCTGCTATTCCAACTCCTTTGATACTAAACTCTCAGAACTGCCTGACTTTCCTTCTTTGGCCTTCCCCACAGAGTCATTGGCCATCTCTGTGTAATTTAATGTCTGTCTGTCTTAACTCTGAAGTTAGGAAAATGTGTATTTTCCTCTTGCTTAAGCATCTCGCACATTTTGGGGGCCCAGAAACTCTTTTGTAATAACAATAGGCCCTGGAAAAGGAGACTCTGGCTCAGAGCTTCATGGGAGGAGGGGAACATCTGTGTTGAGTCAGGCCCGGGCTGGCTCCCATTCCAGGAGTCCTGTGTGGCTCTCTGAGCACCGTGGAAGAGGCAGACAGCTGGCTCTCACGGAATTGATGTTAGTGTTCCCACTGTAGTGTGAGTTTGGCTGAATAGAGGGATCATCAGAAAAATGAGGCTGGCTGGGTGTGGGAACATTTTCAAATGCACAGCCCACACATTTTCCAAGCTTCCATGGGGCAGCTCAGCTGCATATGCAAGAAGTGAAGGAGAGAGACTCGGTCGAATGTGACTTCTTTTTCTTTATTCTTGAAAGTGGTGAGGGCTTGGCAGCTTGTGTCTCCGTTGTGCCGGGTGGCTGCTGCCTTCTTTGCGGGACACTCAAGACATAATTTATAGGGGACTGTTAGCTGTCAGTGTAATAAGGCTGTTTTTACTTTACTGAGAATAACTGAGCTCTGGAAAGTCAAGGGAGTGGCTGCTTTGGAAATTGTATTCTAATTAAAGGGTGTATTCTCAGGCCTCATAAGGGATATTCAAGCTGAGAATAATTTCCAGATTATTCTGTGAACTTTAACCCTGACCTTAGCAGACTACCTGCTTGAACTTATACTTGGTTCATGCTCTACACAGAAGTTTGTACTTAGTCTGCTTTCCCTGGTCCACCTAGAAAACATTGCAGGTGGCAGGCCTGGGGTACTATGGTTTTTCAGGGTATGGATTTCAAATTGGTTGCCCTTGAATTGCTAACTTATTACAGAGAATACATTATGGAAGTAATAAATAAAAAGAAGAAACTCATGTGGAATCAAACATTTCGAATAAATAGGCCCCATACTATCTGGTCAGAGAATGCACATTTTGGTTCTGTTTCTTACGAAATTTAAATTTAAAAAGACAATTCCAGCCACTTAAATTTGTTTAAAAATTTCTAAACCAAATTAGTAGAGAATTAAAAACAATAAAGGTTTTATGAAAAAAAAGTTTATAATTGGATATTCTTTTTTTATTTTATGACTTTTTATCCTTTTTACAGTTCAAAAGGCTTTTATATTCTTAGAACATATTTTGGTGTATAATTTAATTTCTGAAAGGTGGCTTAAATTTTGGAATTTATAAGAGCACCAACTAAGCCTTTGGCTTTTCCCCTCAGATTAGGATATATGGTATCGTATATAATTTGAAGCTATGCCTTGTTCAAATATAATTATTTGAACAATAAATATAATATAATAGTTTCAAATAGTTTTGAAATATATTTTGAACAATAAATATAATAGTTTCAAGTATAATTTGAAACTATTCCTCTGACTTACTAAAATAAATGTTACAGTGAAGCGACACCATCAATTAATATTAATTTTTCTGTTTAACCCATAATATGCATAAACTGATAACAGGCAATAGGCAACATTTCATGTTTTAATTAGACAAGAAAAGGAACAGAAGCAACAGAAGCAACATTTCGATCTCAGTCTTTGGGGGGATTTCTAAGGTAGGGAGAAGTGTGTGTGTGTGTGTGTGTGTGTGTGTGTTACTGTGCTTACTCTCAGGCATGTGTAATATTTTCCTTTAATTTAGGTCAAATTCTACTATTCTAATTATTTCCAATAGAGAGCTTACATTTTTCTTTGTTCCTCTTTATAAAGTGCCTCAGGTCTCTATCTCAGGTTTTTCTAGGTCTTTCTGAAAATTCTTATTAGTTAACTTTATCCTTGGACATTGCTTTTACATAAACGTCTCCTAATTCTAAATGTCATTACTTAACTCCAGAAATTTTCCTTAGCTTCTCTTCTGAAATAAATTTCCCATTAAATTAAACTATTTTGTTCAGCTAATTCTCTCCTTTGTGATTTTATAGAATTCCCATGATCTGAAGCAAAGTTAGAATGCTCTACTTAAATGGTAATCCCCATTCTATTTAACCCATTTATTCATTTTGAAGAGTTTTTAGCTCTCATAATAGTAAGCACTTAATTGGCAGTAGAATGCAAGCTCTTCTCCATCTCACAGTTGCTCACCCTTATGGAGCTGCTGTATCATGCCTTTTCACTCATCCTGCTACTTGAAACCTTTCTCTTGGCATCATCTGCATTTCCTCTCAACATCAACAGGCTCTGTTATTAGGAGCTCTATTATTTCTTTTCCTAGCCTTTGCCAACTTAATGCGGATCACCCTTTAATGCATACCATTTAATCACTTTAGGGAATGCCTCCTTTATGTAAAATACTGAAAGAAAAGCAGATACTCAGGTGTTCTATTTATATCCTTAGAGCATTTTTACTTTGTTGGTAAGGAAAGAGCATTGAGAGGTTTGTATTAAGTTTATTTCACAGCTCTCCTTTGAAGGCACATTTCAGTAAGTGTTAATTTGGATTTCTTTAGAATTCACTTTATATGGAAAAGGCCATCAACCAGCCCTTAGATGACTATGGCCTAGTTAAGACTGGAAGATACAGCTATCGCATTATGTTTCTTGGGTAATCTAGGAGTTTTTCCCTAATATTTCATGCTCATTCATTTTTGGGAGCACATATTGGAAGCAAGTAATTCTGACTTTTGCCTTGCTCAATGTCTTTTCCTCCTCCATTTGGCTCTCAGAAAGATTCTCTGTTTATTCAATATGTTGGACAAACAGTTATGTGACTGTAGTACACATGCTTTGATTATTGTTTTAGAGGAGCATGTTTATGGTCAATTATTCCAAAATCAAATTAATTGTTTGGGTTCAAGGTTGGGTGGATAATCCTAAGTCATTTTTGATGGGCTCCTGTATTTATCTCATTGGTCAATGGCAACCATTAGGCTGTATTCTAGAATGGAGGTCAAGTTACCTGACAAACTTCTTCTCAGGTTGCACTACTCTATCCTCATCTGGCTTCTGCCCAGAAGTTGGGGAGAACCATTTCATTTTGAGCCGATTTTTGTTTTGAGCATTTAATGTTCAGGGGCTGAGAGGTCAATGGAAACTGACTTCCAGGAGTCAGACTGTGGCTGCATCATTACTACTAATGCTAGGCCAGTTCTCTACCCTCTGTGAGCTCTAACATCTCATTTTAAAAAGGGAGGTGCTAACACTTTATGCCTCATTGTCATTTTGATGATTATACAAGAAAATGCATATTGTATGCTTCCTTAGCACAGAGCCAAATGAGTAGGCACGCGCTGAATTTATTGGTTTTCATTATTATTACCCTTGAGTCCAACTATTAGTTCTAAGGCTTGTTTTTTTTTATTTTTTCATCATGGCTCCATTGGGTTACATGTCCAGATAGGCTGGATCCAAAAGATCATGTCTTTCCGACACCCTTGATATTGTCTACAACAATAACTAGTACATTGATTGCTGCATGGTTTATGCTTAATAAATGCATGATGACTTAAGTGTATTGAATTAATGAGGGGGAGGGAAGAGATGCTTTACCTACCTTGCCTGTATTATTTCAGATGTTAAGGTCCTGAGATGAAGATTCTAAATCACTACAGTATTCCATTTATTCTTTCTAACTCCCTTCTTACTCCCAAGCTGCACATGGTTTATTCATGTCAAGTTTGAAGTATGTATAGATGACTTTTATGATATTAAAGCAATCAAGTTCTAAATTTGGCTATCATTTACTGATAAGTCTACTTTGAAGAGTTTTCAGTGAAGTTCTTATGGTAGTGCTCTGTATAACATTCATTTTCTGAGGAGGTGAGTAGGAATGACACTTTCCTTATGGCCTTTTTTGCATCCCATGTTCCTTAGTTTTCATGCCTACTCATAAGAAAAAAATTTTGAGACAACCTTAGTTCCCTCCCTGCCTTTTGTGTCCCTCCCTCCAGCTTGGATGGACTTTCCTTCCATCCTTCATTCTCTCCCTCCCGTTCTTTTGTCTTCCTTTTCTTCCTCTTTTCTTCTTTTCCTGTTTTCTTCTTCTTTCTCATATTATTCTCTGCCTTTCTAACACATATGTGTAGTCCTACTGCATATGTAGATATTGTTCATCAGTATAAAGGTATATATAATGAAGGCCATTACTATTTAAAGATTGTAATTGGTAATAAATTCGTTCTCATATTTACCTCTACTTCTCTGATTTTGTAAATTGGAATTTTCTCATAGATTTTAATGAGTTGTGAAATAACAAGTTATATACAAATGAATCTGCAGAGTGTAAGAAAGAAAGAGACTGCTTTGCAATTTATGGAAGTAAGAAAAAAAGAGACTGGTTTGCAATTTATGGATGTTTCTATGTACACTTCTCTGTGTTTCCTCCAAACAAAGCTCCTTTTTGTGTTTTTCTAGATGCTTTCCATTATGCTTAAGTGATCGGATTTGTCTTCATGAAGATTGGATAAGAATATTTTTAAAGTGCTTTGTATACCATAAAGCACAATGTGTGTTGTTACTGTTGTCTTATTATCATTAATATCATTATTCTAATCTAGTACTTTACCTTTCACTTTTATTATATTCAACGACATTTGATTTGTAATCTATATCCTACTTCTTTGGTTAAAGGTTTTTAATCTCTTCCTGTTATTCCTAAATTATTTGGGTCATTATTGGGGGAAATGAGATGGCATTAAAGTGTAAGTGGTGGGCAAGGGCTCAGTGAGGAGGTAGAGTTATTCCTCTCCTATTTGAGAGTGTTTCTGAGCCTCAGGAAGGAGCTGAGGCTTGGGAACTGGCTTAGAGATCATCCCAAAAATACTAACCACTGAAGAAATAAATAACATTTAATGATCAAGACCACAAATGCTGTGGTCTAGATAATTTTAGTTCTCAAACCTCAGACTTCCTGCATCTGAACACTCTGTGAACTTAAAGATAAATTATGTTTTTGCAGATTGTGTTGTTATATTGAAATTTGTGAATTAGGAATTAAAGTATAATTTTAAAAACAAAATTAAAAATTGATTACATGAAGACTGAATGTTAATGGTTTACCAACTGCATTATATTGGAGATACAGTGACGGGTGTGGGTTCTTCATTCAAAGTTTACAGTCTTGTGGGAGAGACAATTTATTGTGATATGATAATGTGTATTGTGAGTGCTCCAGTGGGGAAGTGTAGGTTGTGGTAGGTTCTCATGGGATAACACAAACCCTAATGTGGAGAGGGGGCCAGAGAGAGCTTTCTAGTGAAACTGTTGTCTGTGATACCTAAAGGGCGTCCACCAACTGAAGCCGTTCATGGGAGGGGCTGAGGATGGGGTGTTAAAGCCCAAAGCACAGCACACCTACAGTTCTAGAGGTAAGACAGGACATGGCCATTTTCAGGAGAGGGACCTGGCACAGTGGCTCACACCTATAATCCCAGCACTTCAGGAAGCCAAGGCATGAGGATTGCTTGATTTCAGGAGTTTGAGACAAGCCAGGGCAATATAGTGAAATCCTGACTCCATAAAACAAAACAAACACACAAAACAATCATTAGCTAGACATGGTGGTGCCTGCCTGTAGTCCCGGTTACTTGAGAGGCTGAGGTGGGAAGATAGCTTGAGCCTAGGAGGTCGAGACTGCAGTGAACTGTGATTGCATCACTGTATTCCAGCATGGGTGACAGAGGGAGACCCTGTCTAAAAAAAAAAAAAAGAAGAAAAGAAAAGAAAGACAAATGGTTTAGGAAGAATAGCCAGTTGGTCTGGTCATCTCTGGTTCTTTGCTGCTTTGGCCTAAGGTCAGTCACCTGATAGGGATGAATGGAATAGTAATTTGATATTCTCTAAGGTGAGGTCCCTGAAATAACTGGGAAAAAAAATACAGATTTTTTTGAACCAGTCTTCATTATTGTAAGATTCTAAAGAGTCTTCTCCATTTAGTCTAGTAGATATACAAAATTATAATTAAAAAAAGACATGTGAGTATATGTGTGTGTGTGTACATATAGGCACATATGTATAGGAAGGAAAGATTGACATCAAATTATACATGTGTGTTTATTTTTTTCTTAATGCAAAATATAGATCCATTTCCTCACAATAGTTACCTTTAGGGATTTATATGAAGTTGAGTGAAAGCATATGGGTGAAGAGGACTCCCACTTAATATTCTGTATTCTCTTTTCTGTGTTTTTTTCCCCATGAAGTGAATTATTTTATTATATTAAAACAAAAATATTTTTAAAAGAAAATTATCTCATGATATGGCAAAATATCAGGATGGGGTACCAGCTCTTCAAAGTAGCATTAGAGCCCAGTCACCTGTAGAAGATGCTTCAGGTTATGGGTAGACCAGGACATTCAGCTTCTTTCAGGTTCTGTAGGAGACAGGACCAGCTACATGATTCGGAAGATGGAGGGCAGTGCAGAATGAGAACGCAGGGTCTCTTGTTAAAACATTATTACGAATTTCAAGAGAACAACAGCAAAACATTAAGCCAGGCATGGGAGTCCTTATAAGTACAGGGCTTTCCGCAACTGCATAGTTTCACACCCAAGATGCTGGGCCTGGCTGTAGGCATTGAAGGAGTGGGACTCCATTTCTGGTAAACATAAAGTAATATTCTGTATCTATTTTATAATTGTTTTATCAGTGAATTCAGGAAAGAAGGAGTTTTTCTAGGCTTGGGCAAATCAGTTGCTATGCTAGTCACAAACATGAGTAACTTGTATAGCTATGTGAAACAATTGCCATGAGCAAGCTCCGGAAGGCAGTGGTTCTCAGCTCTTAGCTGGCCACAGCCAGCAGAAGGCAGGAAGACCTGCTTCCAGTTTTATCCAAGGCTCAGTACAGCATGTAGCGGTCTATCAGAATGAGAGCGGCTGGTGGAAATCCTTCTCTAGCAAGCTGAGAATCGGTACCTGATTTGCCCTGCTCTTTTTTTTTTTTTTTTTTTTTTTTAGCTAGTCTTTAAGGAGTTAGTGACAAATCCATGCTCCACAGTTTTCCACCAAAGGCTGGATTTTTTCCAGGTCCCTGAGTTCTGCAGCAAGATACCCAGAAGTCAAGGGAAATCTCTTCTAAAACACACAGATGCTGTCTTAGAGGGTGAAAATTACATTAAAGTTAACCATAGAAGAGAGTGGGTAGAGAAATTTGTTCTGCTTTGGAACATTCTTTAATTAAGTATATTTTCCATGGTTCATGAGAACTTGTGAGAACTCCTATTAGAAAATTTAAGAGAAAAAAAAGATTCCCACCATCTGAAATTGTCATGAATAATTGATTCATGCCAGTGTGATCATAATAAGATCATATTTCGGATGCTGCCCATCATTCCCTGTCTATGAAAAAGATATTAATGTATCATTTATGTGTAGGCCTGTCTTTGCAGGTTATCTTCACGATATTCCTTCAGCATTGCAAAGGCGCTGTCATAATTACAAAGGAGACTGATAATGTAGGCAGCAGTGGCAACAACAACACACCCAACGAATGGTGTGATTATTAATAATTACCATTTTCTTCCTATTCTTTGTGAGTTGAGTTCTTATTATTACGCTTCTCCCATATTCAGTAGATTTTTAAGTCTTATCAAATGGTTTTGTGTAAAAATATTTACTACTGAACATGGAAGATTAAACACATATTCTTATATATTTAAGTTTTCAGTATTTTAGCCAATTTGTGATATTTGATTTTTAGTCTAGCTTACGTATTTTAAAGAACAAGAACAAGAACGAGTCATTCAGCATTTTTTATTCAAATACATATAAGTTGTTTTTTGATTTCTAAATAAAAGGTTGTCTTTTAAATTTATTAAATTTCAAAGATTTTACCCCAATGAAATAAAAAAATAGGTATGTATAATAAAATATTTTTTAAAAAGAGGATTGGAATGATACTGATTTTTGCCGTAAAGGCTACATGTGTTTGGACTAATTCATAGTAGATTGAACAATTTCAGGCTACAAGAACTTCTGATTATTTCAACATTAAATTTGAAGCTAGTTACCAATCTGGGTCCTGGGTAGTTGATGTGAAGGGATGTTGATATTATATTAATTCCCAGGTGTCACAGACAATCAAATAGCAGTACCTTGGTCAATCAGTCATTGTGTGAAACGGTGTTGAGTGTGATATGGCTGTGACTTTTTATGCCTTCGGCTCCACTTTCTAGCTACGTGATCTCTTCTATAGTTGTTCCTTCAGTATCCATGGAGATTTGGTTCCAGGGCCCCTGAGCATACCCTAATATTCGGATGCTCAGGTGCCTTATATAAAATGGCATGGTATTTGCATATAACTTATGCATATCTTCTAATGTACTTTAAATCATCTCTAGATTACTTATAATACCTAATACAATGTAAATGCTATGTAAATAGTTGTTGTACTGTATTGTCTAGGGAATAATTTTTTAAAAAAGTTTGCACATGTTCAGGATAGTTACAAGCACCTTTCCCCCACTGCTGGATATTTTTGATTTGTGATTGACTGAATCCACAGATTTGGAACCCATAGACACAGGGAGTTGATTTTAGTGTCTTATTTGCCCTTGTAGGTCAGGACTTTCCAGTCTCAGACTGATGTAGAGATTTATTTCATTTCTTTGAAATCGCATTGATTCTTGACTTCAAGTCTAACAGCTATACCTATTTTCACTCATTCCACCCTACACAACATATTGATATATCTTGAAATTTTTTATTATGGAGATCTGCTCCATTCTAAGGTTTTGAAACCAGAAATTCACATTCTCATTTCTCCCTGTCCTTTTCCTTAATAATAATTGTGCCTAATCTGCTAATTATGTTCTTTCCCTTTGTGGTATCTTATCCCCTTCTCAACCTCACCTGACTGTTTTCATGGTCAGCTGGAATCTGCAAATGATCTTTCATGATCTCCCTAAATTCCATAATCTTATGGCATTTCTGCCATGCTTATGCTGAAACTATGGTAACAGACCACTCATCGGTCTTCTCACTTCAGGTTCCGAGCCTGTGGGGCATAGAGGAAGAGTGTTATGTAGTGGAAGGATTAATTATAGAATAAATATGTGTTCTCTAATCTCAATTGAAATGTCTCTGCTTCTCAGTTTTTAGTTGGTTTCCGTTTTTGATTCATTCTTGCCTTTTGATTTTATGACACTTACTGTTCTGTAAGAATTCAGATTATATTCTAGTCCTCTCATTTCTGGGTCATTGTAGTTTATATTTAAGCATAGGTCTTAGTAGTCAAATCCAGTTCTTGTCTACATGCCTGATACCTTAAGCCATCTTGGTCTGTATCCTGGAAGAATTAGTAAATACTACTACAATAGTGGTTTGAGACTGATAGGTCGTGTTTCTCATTTAGTGCAGTGGGCTCTTCTCAGTCCTTATTCTATCTGTAGCATTTGACAGGCCATGTTTTCTGCTTGAAATTTCCCTCCCTATCCTGCCACTCCCCTCACCACTTTCTGCCTCTGTAGTTCATGTTGACTTCCTTTCAGTCTCTCAGATGCCACTGGGTTCCTTTCTGCCTCTTGTCTTTTGCATACCAGATATTCCTTCAGGTTTGTCCCTTCAGAAAGGCCTTCCCAGACCCCCATCTACAATGGCTTTTCCTATTTCTCACAACACCCTTTCCTTTTTAGCTGTTGCCACAATTCGTAATTTATTTGTGCAATTCACATGTCTAATGTCTGCTGGCTCTAAGTTGTACCCCAAGCAATCAGCATAATTCCAGGACGACAGTAAACTTTCATTAAACAAATTTGGATGACTGATTTTAAAAATTAAAATAAATTGATTTTTTTCTCTACTACTTCCTTTCATGAACTTTTGCCGTAGCCAAAATATGTTACTTGCGCCTCTGTCCACTTGTCTAGT
The DNA here is from genome assembly GCF_008728515.1 of Papio anubis. Lineage (NCBI taxonomy): Eukaryota > Metazoa > Chordata > Mammalia > Primates > Cercopithecidae > Papio > Papio anubis. The sequence goes on along the minus strand of NC_044979.1, from coordinate 43,882,065 downwards.
ATTTTTCTTTTCCCAGGCTTCACTCACGTTACCTGTCTCTCCACGTCTCTTGCCCAACAAGCAAGGCCCGTGGGATTTCCGCCTCACCTGGGACTTGCAGTGTTTAACTGTATCTCTCCTAAAGGACTCATTAATTTCAAAATTGTAATAAAGGTGTTTATGACCCTCTTCTCCATTACTGGACTGAAGGCTCCTTAAGGGTAAGATTGGTGTCTCATTTAGCTCTGTAGCCCCCACATCCCTCAGCCCAGGGCCATGCACATAGTTTTCCCCCAATACATTTATGCTAATTGTTGAATAAATGAAAGTCTTTACCTTTTGACTACATTTAGCGTCTCTGTAGGAGACTGACAGCTTTCAATTAGTTAAGCTATGGTAATTTGTTTAAAATGTGGATTGACTATCTTTGCTTCTCTTAAGGAGCTAATTTTCTCAGTCCACAGTTTATGCATATTAAAGGATGTTTTTATTAGTAATATTAACAATGTTATTACCATAGCTTTTTACAGTTAATGAAGTTTTTCATATATTGATCTAACCTGGCCTATCAGCAGCTCAAGCATATGGGATAAGTGTCATTATTATTTATCGATAAGACTGAGCTCAGAAAAGTCAAGCAACTGGCCTAGGGCCATGCAGCTAATATCTTGTTTTTTCAGCATACAGCTTTAACCCTAGAGTGATTCTCAAATAGACAGTGGGGTAGAGATAAGGGTAGGGGAAGGACTTTATGATGTATATGGTCCTCTAGAGAGTGTTGGAATCATAGGAGAGGGGACAGTTTTTCCAAGTTATAACCTTATTCCAAGCTCCCAATTCTAGTACACTTACCTAGTTGAAACTTACTGCTCTTTTACCACTAATATTAATAAGACTGCATTCTGCCCTTGTGTTGGCAAGAGCAAAGTTGGAAAAATTGCAGTATACCGTACTCCTTCAGAAAACCATCTTTGTTGTGCTAAATTCAAAACAGTTCTTGGGCTTAATACATAAATATATATATATAAATATTTAACATCTTAGAAAGAAGGCTTTTTTATTCTTTAATAGCATTTACTTATTGCCTCCTGGAGAACTTGGTCTCATTCCAATGGACAGGTAGAGAATCTTAGCATACGCCATTTTTAATGTGTGATAAATACGCATTTTCCTTCTGCAGTAAGGCAAAATCTTGTTAACTGAAGCTGATGATATGAGGTGGGGTAGGCATTATGATTCTATAGTCGTATCCTTTTGTGTGAAATAATGGTTCTCAACTCTTTATCTTGGATTAAAATACATACTGATGTGCAGAACCCACCATAGGCCCATGAACTTAGAATCATTAGGGGTAGGGCTTGGGCATTTGTAAGCCCCCAGGTAATTCTGAAGTGCAGCACAGATAGAGTATTAAGGTTTTTGACTGAAAATATTGCCCTAAAACAAAGCTTGAAAAATAAATTGAGTATTAGTCACTTATTTAAATACTTAAAGACCTTGTTTCAGAAAGTGGTTTCTTACAGTTATGACTGATGGCCCACAGGAACTGATAGGTATGGCTCTCTGTTTGGGATAGTCCATGTATTGGCTCCTTGGCTTAACCCTTGGCTCTTTTGGGAAGTTGTTTTTTCAAGAGATGTCAACATTGTTCAGAATGTGCTTCTTACTTTTAGTTTTACTCTGTAACACTTTTACCTAAGTTTTATAATATTACAAAAGAATGATTATAATTTGCACAAGTAGTCTGGCTAAATGGTACAGTGAAAGGACTTCAAAATCCTTCAGATGTAGTCATAAGAAATTATTTGATTATCTTAGAATTCTTGATATATTAAATTGAAATCAAGGTTTATGTTATATATGAGTGAAGTTTTTAAGGATGAAGACGATTTTGCCTATTTTTCTGAAGAATTACAGACACCTGCTTCTTTCATCTTCCTTTGACACTCTGTTCCTGAATTGGAGTAAGCTGTGTTTTTTAGTTAAAAATTTCTGAAATAAGCAGCCTTCCAATGAAGTATTTGTAGATATATTGGAAATAATGTCTCCTTAACTATTATAGCTAGAGTTTGTTCTTGGTGTAAAGCAAAGTCTCTTATAATAGAGATACAGTTTACCTAAGAGTCATATTAATAAGTAAAAAAAAAATCAGCTTTTTGAATAATATATGAATTCGTATGGTATCAGTGGTATCTAGGCATTTGGGACAATACATAATTAGTTTCAATTCCCTTTGAGAGGGAGATGTGGATGTTAAAATAAATCGCTGATGAAGCAAATACTTTGGAGAACAGTGTATTTCAAAACTGCGCAATATCAGCTTTTTCTTTCAATGGTATGGAAATATAGCATAAGACTAAGAAGATTTATTAGGGGCAGCTTTAAGCCATTCTTACTGTATAAAAGTTCATAGTTTGCTCGTTTAGAAGTAGTTACCAAAACAAAGATAATAGCAAATATTTATAGGCCTGCTAGGAAAACATTGCATCTGTACAACTTTTGGGACCATTGTGGTCAATAAGCCAATAATAATTATTTGCTTGTGTAAGAATAATCTGTATCACAGTATTTAAGCATTTAATAGGGCTTGGTCATTTAATTATTAAAAGTTACTCTTTTATTAAAAAGTGAGTCATGGACTTACTCCAGAAAAACTAACACTCACAAGGTAGGATTACTTGTTGTGAAATAAATATGTGCTGAGAAAAAGCAGAAGGAACACAGCTTGTAATAAGTTGATTTTATTAAAAGTGAAGAAACTGCCTCTGTGGAAGGAACTATTTAGCTACCAGGAATAAATATCATAAACTAAACTGTTCTTGCAGAGTAGAATTCTAATCACTCTAACGTGGAGGGAGTTCCTTCAATGGCTTTAGTGTTTCTGTGGAAACTAGGATACAACATACACAGTCCATGTAGTATAAGACCACATGCAAGCACAGTTTACCATGTACTCTGGAGTTTTTGGAGACACACAAACAAAATACTCTCTCTTTTTATTTTTTGCACAATTCTATGAAGTCTTTACTCTGAAATTGATGAAGGTTATCACCGTTACCTTAAATATGCTTAAAACTATTTTCCTGGCTGGGCGCGGTGGTTCACACCTGTAATCCCAGCACTTTGGGAGGCAGAGGTGTGTGGATCACCTGAGATCAGGAGTTCGAGACCAGCCTGGCTAACATGGCGAAACCCCATCTCTACTAATAATACAAAAATCAGCCGGGCGTGATGGTGCACGCCTGTAATCCCAGCTACTTGGGAGACTGAAGCAGGAAAATTGCTTGAACCCAGGAGGCAGAGGTGGCAGTGAGCTGAGATCACGCCATTGCACTCCAGCCTGGGTGACAAGAGTGAAACTCCGTCTCAAGAAAAAACAATAACAACAAAATAACAAGCAAGCAAACAAACAAAAAAATGATTTTCCCTAAAATATGCAGCCCATTACTTAGCTAAGGATTCACCACTCCTTGTTTGTCATCTTCCTCAGGTTTGCTTATTTTGATAAACACTGGGTTCATGATCAGTTCCTTGTCCTCTTTAAGCCTAGAGGAAATGAGGGTTTTGTTGTAACACTCACTGGGAAGACGTCTTCAATTTTATTTGTTTGTGTTATGACTTCTACAGTGTAAAGTAAAAATATTTAAATGATACAGTTCACAGAGTACATGTTTAACGTGCAAAAAGTACAAATGTGTGGGAGTGTTCATTTTCTGAATTTAATTTTTCTTTTTACTAAAAATGAACAAACACAAGACCAACTATTACTTATTGAGCCTAAAAAAACAAAATTAGATAACTAAGCTCTCAGAGTCAGAATGTACAGCTCTGGCATGACTGAGTAGGTGTGATCATAGCCTGGTCAGTAATAATGACGGATTTTAGTGTCCATTTTAGTGTATGAAAACTAAATTACAGTGAATTGAAAAATGGGTGGTTTATAGTCCTAGAATAGTATTTCTCAGAGAGCAGAGAAGACATTAAATCATTTGGGGATGGTTTTATTCTTCTTCCTCTTAATCGAAGGTGCAGTGTCATTTTCACATCTTTTTACATTAGTACAAATGTGAAAATATTTGTGAAAGTTCTCTTGGAAGACAGGCTCATTATCATGTGCATCTCAACTTTTGACAAATCTGCATGATATTGTTTTGGCATACAACATTAAAACCTAGTCTTTTGGAAAATGCCATAAAGAAGTTTCATTATTCAGATAACTTAATTTCAACTTAGAGAGTTTCCAGTCAGTCAGGCCTATTGCCTTCCACTCTAGTGTGCCTTGGGAAATAACTGCTGAAATTTCACACACATAATGATTATGTAGGAAGACTTTGGAATAAGTGGAAGCGTCAGTGACTATAGACAGAAACATAGAATGGTGCTTTGAAAAAGAATAATGGAAGGCACACCTGTGGTAAGCTAATTATCTTGACTCCCACATTCTAAATAGACTACTACTACTACTACTAATAATAATGCGACTGGAAGAAAAATGAAAATAAAAGAATGATTAAAAGTATACCTTTCTCATCAGCCACTTCCTATTTAATAGGAGTGAGGTTCCTAGTTAGACATTGTGAAGGTGCAGGCAGCACATAACACCAGTGTATAGTGAAAGACTATGTGCACCTAGAGAAGGTGAAGTGTGGATACTAATCCTCACTAAAACTTATTCACTGTGGGACACTGGGTGAGTCACTTTGTCTTTTAGCTTTAACTTTTGCATCAGTGAAATGTACTTGGAGAAAATCCCTTTCCTCACTACCTCATGGGGTTGGTGAAGGGTCAAATATGAAAATCGAAATGGAAATATTTTGTTAAGTCTCAGAGTCTCTAGATGGATATGAGTTACTCAGAGTGATGAGAATAACCAGCACTTGGTTAAAGAAAGAAGTACAGGGCCTTTGTGAGTTATGCCATGGAAAGCATAGAACCTCTTCCTTACTGCATTTTCAGGCTGATCCAGAGATGCTAAGCAGAGAACCAGGGAGAAAAGTAGAGCCTGGCCCCTGGATCCTCTCACTGATTATCCAAGAGTAAGCGGGAAAGAGTCCAGTAGGTGTACCGTGGCCTTTTAAAAATATAGTCTTTAAAAACCCCACAAACACATATCAATAGGGATTTCTACATATGAGAAAATGAGCTACTGCACTGAATAGACCCCTTTTATCTCAAAGTTAATTTTTACTTTTAAATATAATGAAAGATCTTGATCAGATAGAAAAATATACACAAGAATATTTATAAGCACCAATGTCCCAGACACTCAAATTTAATAAATGTTAACGTTTTGTCAAATTTTCTGGAGTTTTTTTGTTTGCCTCTTAGGAAATAAAACGTATTTTGTTCAACATGCAGATTCAATATGTATATTCTATGGTTTTTGAAGTTCCACTTAAATTATAGTAAATTAATAATACATTTTAAAAAGACATACGTTTAAGGAGAGGCACAGACAAGGAAACAATAGTGGATCAAATATGTCAAGACATTTCTTGAAGACAGCAAGTAGATGGAGAAATAATAACTGATTTTGTAGTTGTGAAAATCTGGAACCTAAATGTCAATATGACACAAAACACAGTACTAGCCCCAAAGTCTCAAGATTTGGAGGACCTAAGGCTCTTGGAAGATGGGGTGAAGTTTAGACTTGAGAAGAAGAGTATACAAGATTTGGAATATCAGGTTTCCTCCACACGACCCCTGCCCGCTCTGGGCACTAGGCATAGCAGAGCAAGCCTGGAAGTGTCGTACTAAACACAGGGTGCTCAGTGAAATCGACTATCTAAAGGATGAGACACAATCCTTTTCCCCAACAACACATGAACGCTCCTAACCTCTTTCTCTCTTGATCAGTGATAGCCATGAACCAGAGATTATGAATTAGAGAATGTATTAGTTTTCATATTCTCTTTTATTCCCTAGTTTTTTTTTTTAAATTTATTTATTATTATTATACTTTAACTTGTAGGGTACATGTGCATAACGTGCAGGTTTGTTACATATGTATACTTGTGCCATGTTGGTGTGCTGCACCCATCAACTCGTCATTTATATCAGGTATAACTCCCAATGCAATCCCTCCCGCCTCCCCCCTCCCCGTGATAGGCCCCGGTGTGTGATGTTCCCCTTCCTGAGTCCAAGTGATCTCATTCCCTAGTTTTTTAACTCGAAGCAAAGAAAGGAAGAGATTTAATCTTACTTCCCTTTGGGCAGGGACACAAATCCAAACCATGTCACTCCTGCAGGTTAATTTCACTGTAACTGAATGTTTCTACTGAAGATATACCTTCTGCCTTCTCTTACTTGTTTCTCTAGAAAAAGAAGAAAATTTTAATAATTATGTTGATAAATATTATTTAGATGGCTTAGATTCTGAATTGCAAGGCATAATGAAGTGGGTCCTTACATTGATTCTTTCCGTATTTTTTTCTTGATATCATGTCATATACACATTGTTTTTCTACATGTTGACAATGTATTAGGGATCTGTACTCTTGTAATTTAAAGATAGGGAAGGTGTTCAAGAGATCAGTGTGTTCAGCCTCTGTGTTTCTCAATTGACAAATTGAAGCAGAGAAGTAAGCAGTTTGCTCAAGAATACTCAGATAGTGGCAGAGCCAGAGCTGTAACTTTTGAAAATGATCTTTGATAATCAATGAGAATATGTAGTAATCACTTACAATTTGTAAACCATGATATGGGATTTGAAAGGCTATATTAATAGAAAATAATTACTTGAAATTAATGGGAATTTTTAAGTTCCCGGATATATAGACATTTAATTCACTGTCAAGTTGCCCATTTTGTTCTCCCATAAGGTTTTGACTTTATGATAAAAACTGCCCTTGGTCATCATTCTAACCATACCTGCTTCCAGTATTAGAATTATGATTCTCCAGTGAAGTTCGTAAGGCAGGAGACATAAGAATCTCTGGAGGAGGAGTCTGTTTTTTGAACCACACAGGATATTACTAAAGGATGTGCAGTGCTCAGATAAACTCTGTGGAGTTGGAAAAAGGTTGAGAACTACTGCTGGAGAATTATGTGTTTTAATTGAGTAAAGGAACCAGATTTATGAAATTAGACTAAAATATGAAGATAGATACAAATCAGAGTAATAGTCTCCTTTCTAAAATCTGAGTAGATTCATAAGAATGGCAACATGATTCCCTCATAACTATTCATTTCATTATTAAAGAGCATCAAATCATTCATGCTATTCTCTCTAGCCTAAGAACAATTTTCACTCAATTTCAAATAGGCTTGTATATTTCAGAGAAATGAATGTATGTGTTTCTTTCTTAGAAAATAATTAAAGTATAAAATTTCTATAAGTGTTTTCTAATATTCCAAATTATGGTTGCATTTTACATTTATATACAGTCGAAGGCCCCTTTATATAACTTCGAAGAACCTTTTATTGAGAGTGTCTTAGTTTGCAGTAAATATTCAAGCCAACTTCTGGTCAGTTATACTGAGAGTGGTCTTATAAGTGAATAATTTATGATGGTAATGGCTTATATGGTAAATAAGCACAATATTTGGAAGACTATTGCCGGGAATGGTTTATGGAAGTACATTCTGTGATTTTTCTAATATATTTGTTAATGTTTATAATTTGAATTAGGCAATAAATATACAGTCTAGAGGACAGTGTGTGTATTCTCTAGCCACACTGGCTTCCCATCAGGTCAGCAAATGTGCTGAGCCTTGTTCGGCTTCAGGGCTTTGCAGGTTAGTCTGGTCTGAGACCTTTGCAGGTTGTTAGTCTGGTCTGAGACGCTGTTGCTCCTTGTCTTTGTGGGGGCCCTTCCCTTTCAGATCTTTGTTGAAATGCCATTCCTCGCCATCCAAACTAACAAATTTCCCTTGATATTCTCTCTGCCAGTAGTACTTTTATACTAGTTGCCGTAATTTAAAATTGTGTATCTATTATCTGTTTGTATGTTTATGAGGCAAGATGTGTCAGCCTGTCACCCAGGCTGGAGTGCAGTGGCACAATCATTGCTCACTGCAGCCTCAACCTCCTGGGCTCCAGCCGTCTACCAGCCTCAGCCTCCCGAGTAGCTAGGAGTACAGGTACGTGCCACCATGCCTGGCTAATTTTATTGTTTTTGTAGAGATGGGGTCTTGTTATGTTGCCCAAGCTGGTCTTGAATTCATGGCCTCAACTGATCGTCCCACCTTGGCCTTCTAAAGTGCTGGAATTACAGGTGTGAGCCACTGTGCTGGGCTTTGTTTACTTAGATGTTTAGTGTATTTTTGTTTACCTTTATTTAACTCATCTTAGCACTGTGTCTGGTTCTTACTAGATAAATGTATGGTTAAAGAATGCATAACATAAATAAAACATAATGCTATATATAATGGGTATTTCCACTTCCTGTTTTTCTTCAAGTGCTGAAATCTTTTTATTGTTTTATTTTTTTATTAGCTTCATGTATTATTCATGGGTTTTTGTCTACTGTTGGAATACAGAGTTATATTTTTCTAACTATTAACGGAATTAATGTGAGGTCTGTGGTGATGAATACGTATGACATTGTCATTTTTCCAACTCATTTGAATTAGAAATAATAATTGGCATTGTGAATTATGTGCATGGGATGGTTTATCGGGGTTTGAAAGAGGCAGGCTCTTGCTACAGGTTTTAAAAATCATCAGGGTTAAGTAGAAGAAGCGTTATATCAGGGAACTACAGGGATAAGGCAATTGCATTATTTTTCTTAATTTGCTTTTCTAGGTAAGCAATATATACTTATTAAGATTGTATTTAAAGAATTGAAATAGGGAGCAAGAACATTATTGTTTCTTTCTATTCTTCCTTGATGCCTGCCTGCCTGCTTGCTTGCTTACTTGCTTTCTTTCTTTCTCTCTTTCTTTCTTTCTTTCTCTCTCTCTCTCTTTCTTTCTCCCTCTATCTCTCTCCCTTTCTTTTCTTTTCTTTTCTTTTCTTTTTTTCAGAGTCTCACTCTGTCACCCAGGCTGGAGTGCCATGGCACGATCTTGACCCACTGCAACCTCCGCCTCCTAGGTTCAAGTGATTCTCCTGCCTCAGCCTCCTGAGTAGCTGGGATTACACGCACCTGACACCATGCCCAGCTAATTTTTGTATTTTTAGTAGAGACAGGGTTTCCCCATATTGGCCAGGCTGGTCTCGAACTCGTGACCTCGTTATCCACTTGCCTAGGCCTCCCAAAGTGCTGGGATTACAGGTGTGAGCCACCACGCCTGGACCCTTGATGTCATTTTTCTATGTGGCCACTGTTCTCAGTGCTGGATCAGAGGAATAGCACTGTGTGTGTGTGGACTTCCATGTGTCATTTAATAAATGTTTGTTGAGTGACTATATGAATGAAGGAGTGGAATGTTTCTTGTTATGGAAAAGCATACAGTTTGGTGGAGAGGACAGATCTTTAAACAAATTTTGCTATAGAAGCAGAGGAGAGAGCCACAAGGTTCCCAGGGGAACCACTTAGCAAAGGCAGATAGTAGATGACATTTCACCTAGGTGTTAATGTGAGAGTAAGAAGTAGTGAAGGGCATTCCAAGGAGAGGAGTAGTAGGTGCAAGGCCTAGAGGCATGAAAAGATTATGATATTTGGGAATTAGGAGAAATTCAGTGTAGCTAGGGCATGGGAAAATAAGAGAAAACAATGGCATAGGAGTTTGGAGCAATACTGTGAAGGGTTTGGAAGAGCCTACTGAGTTGTGATTTTATCCTGGCGGTAGGTAAATTCTGGAGCTTTCATCTAGGACAGTAGTGTAAACAAGTTTTGCTTTTGGTTTTATTTTTTAGAAATGTATTTTTGGCAGTGAAATGGAAGATGGACTGGAAGAGAAAATCTGGAGGCCGGGAGTTCAGGTTAGGAGACCAAGATAACCTAGATAAGAGATGATGAAGACTTAAATTGATGTTGGCAAGGAAGATGGAGGGGCAAGGATGGATTATGGAACACAATTGACATCTGAGAGATATTTGTATGCAAGGCACACAGCAAAGGCTACTGATTCAGTTAGTGACAGGTGGTGGGGGATGGGCAGGGATGGGCCAGTTTTGTAATCTGGGAGAGTTTTTGAGATGTATTCCCTCTCTGACCTCTATTAACTAGCACAGAGTCTTCTGGATATTATTAGGTGCTCAATAAAAGTTTGTTGTATGAGAATAAGTAATATTTTCTTTATCTCTCATTTGGTTTTATCTTTCCCTACTTTATTATTTCATTTTTTCTTACATTTTATCCTTGTATTATGACACTATTTCTTAGTTTTGCTTTTGTTTTCCCCTAGAAGGATACTTTGGTTAAAATGTATCACATGCAAAATAGAATAACACACCTCCATACAGTGTTGCTTCAGGTTATAATTTTTCTATATATGTACAGTATGCTAAAAGGATGCTATTTCTAGAGAGAACGTTTAAAACTCAAATTTCTTTAAAGTTACTTTAGTGTTTCACATATTTGCCAGATGTCATTGTCATTGAAGATAAGCATTGATTAAATTTCAGAATTTTATTAATGAAAGCAATCTTTTGAGCAAATTTAGAAAAATAAATTTAAATAAAAAATAAATTTAGAAAATAAATTTAGTTTTAGTAGGGTATATTTTTTTTTTTAAGCAAAATTAGTTCTTTATAATGTCAACGATAATAGTGTTTTACGTTATCAAAGTAAATTCCCGAAGGTAAAGAATGATTTGTGAGTGCCACTGGGCTTGGCTGTGTTGAAATTGAGCCTGTTGTTACTTCTGATTTATGACTGGGAGAGTCTGTACTCATTGTGCTCACTCTGATATCCTAGTCAGGAAAAAAAAAAAGAAAAGAAAAGAAAAGCAAAAACACAACCAAACTGGTTGATGTCATTTTAATATGGTTATTTTTTCTATCTTCAAGACAAAATCACCAAGATAACATTTTTGAAGCACCCACCTGCACTTCAGGCTGTTGAGTCCAAGTGGAAGGAGTCATCTTGGATTTTTACAACCTCAGTCACATGACTACAGCTCCCACCAACAATATGTCAAAAAGAACAGGTTGTTTGTGTCACTAAACACTATAATAAAAGAATAAAATAATATTTACAGAATAACAGTTTATACTAGAGCAATAGTTTGAAATCTGGTTGTGTATCAGGATCACATGAAAGCTTTTTTCAAATATTTTTTCTGGGTTCCATTCCCTGGAAGATGTTGATGTGGCAGGGCAGGGTTAGGCCTGTAGAATGTATGTAGAAGTTGTATCTGGGAAGCCTGGTTAGTAGCGATAGGACGATATGGAGGAGAGACTATTCTAAGAGACTGTTAATGGACAGAATTTAGCTTCTTAGTGATGTTAAGGGATGAAGGTGCTGATACTCAGTCATTCAAAAAAGCGCGTTGGATCTTTTTTTAATAAAAAATTAAGTATACCTACTTAAAGCAAATATGTAAAAAGTTCAAATTTTTAAAATTCTAGTAAATTTCTGGGTGTTATATATTATTCCCAATACTTTTCTGTGTTTAAATTTTTTAAAAAGTGTTGATGCAGTTGAAATTGCTTGTTACTCTCTGAACATTTGCTTCTTTCTTAAGAGATTACAGATTTTGTTCAGATGTACCAAAGTCAGGTGAAAAGATTCTGATTAGTTTCAGCCAGTCACGGTCATCCTGTTTCCCTTGCAAGTGACTGGTTTGGGGGTCAGGCTGTGACTCAGTGCTGACCAGTGAGATGTGAGAAGACATCTCCTGGAGGGTTTCTGGAAAAGGGTTTTTAAATATTTTTAGAAAAAGACATTAAGGGAGAATGCCTCCTTTTTTCAAGGCTTGATGTCATTCTTTGATGAAATGCCTGAAGCTGCATCATAGACTCATAACTCTGAGGGCAACAGTCAGATGAGAAAGTTGACATGCTGGAGATTACTGTAAACATATGGAACCTTTGTCTTTCATGATATAAAGCTATGAAATGAATAATAGTACAGCTGCCCTATTTTTGGATTTTCTGTTATGTGAGATGATAAATAATTGTAAGCTCTATGAGGGCCAGGTCTTTACATGTTTATTCTTTGTAACATCCCTTATTCTAGAATGGTGCCTGGCACCATAGTATATAAAACAAATATTATATAATAATGTATTTAAGTCAGTTTGCAGCCAAAGTTACCTTGAGAGATTTAGTGGGTTTTAATGGCACAATTAGAGGAAAAACATCTGTGTAAATGGTCTCAATCATGTTAATCTTTTATTTCTTTTCTTTTTTTTTTTTTGATGGAGTCTCTTTTTGTTGCCCAGGCTGGAGTGGTGCAATCTCAGCTTACTGTAGCCTAGACTTCCCGGTGTCAAGCAATTCTAACACCTTAGCCTCTCGAGTTGCTGAGACCACAGGCACATGCCACCATGCCCCGTTCTTTTTAAAAAGACAGAGTCTCGCTATGTTGCCCAGGCTGGTGTCAAAGTTGTGGGCTCAAGGGATCCTCCTGCCTCAGCCTCCCAAAGTGCTGGGATTACAGGCGTGAGCCACTGTGCCCAGCCTCAATTGTGTTAATCTCGAAATGTTGTTAATGAGTTTGTCTCTCTGTGCTATTTACAGATGCTTATATGTTAAGTAACATTTTATTCCCAGGAGTTTAAAATTGTCTTGCTACTTTGATGAAGACAAAATCTAAAATTCATACCCCCCAAATCATGCTCTTAAAAATCAAAACATGGGCAAGATTTTAACCTCAGGAGAAAGCAAATGAGAATAATGAGAAAATAGTGTCATTTTTACTTATTCATTTATGTGCTAGAAATTTTCATTATGTTTAAGCTATCTTTCACATATAAAAAAGAATTTAAAATTCGTATATGTGAATCTACTTCTACAAGTTTGGAAACTTTTGTTGCATGATTTATCTGAATATTGTTGTTCGTTTATGTGAGATAAGCAGCTTGTTCATTATTTCTTTATGGAAGAAACTCACCAGGATCTTCTATATGGGTTGGACAAGATAATTAGCACCATCCCAGTTTTTTCCTAAGTCAATTCCTAGAACTTTGCTTGCAGTGCTAAATTACCAAATTATGTCAGACAGAGGGCCATCTATAATGAAAACTGTTATTAGAATTCAAGCACAAAGATTTCCTTTTCTCAGTCTACATTTTAAGGGAATTTATGAAGCCCTCCTAGTAACAACTACTCACCAATGAACTTTGAGGGCTATGAGCACTACTATTAAAGCTTTGTAAATGTATAACAATAGAATTGATTTTCTTCTGATTTACCTTGTGTAAACCACCAGAAATAAGTTTAATTTTGTAAGCGTTCAGTTAGCAATCTGTATGCTCTTCTACCTAATTCCATATCTCATAACTGGAACTTCATTTGCATTCCCACTGCCCTAATCTCAAGGAGATACCAGTTTCACTTGTATATTAAGTTGGGTTTGCTTTTATTACAAGGAGGAAGAAACTTTTAGATACATAATTTGACTTTGACTTGTCTGATGCTGTTTTCAAAAAGGTTACTTAACCAGTATTTTTGATGCATTTCTCTACACATAGTATGATATCTGTAACTGAATCTTTAATTCCCTTGTTACAACAGAGTGAATTTCTTGAATCCTTGCTACAGTTCCACCATCCTTATATTATGCTTTTACAGCAATTCCCTAGACTCAGGAAGGTGAAGGATGAAGTTTATAATGGTATTGAATGCCAAACTGTTGCTTGATTTATTCAGGAAGGTTGTTATATGCTGGGATCAAGTGACAGCTTAAAAGCTAGTATAATTCATCATCATCAGTTAATTTTCACTGGGTGTCCACTGGGTGCTGAACATCGTACAAGGCTCTTTATCAGCATATATGTGTCTGATAAGGGTGATGGAATTCTAAGAATATAGGATCTTGTACTTAAGGAACTCTATATAATCAAGGCAAGTCAGCAAATGTCCAGTATTGTCAAACTCTGTGCACAAAATGTATATTACTAAAAATACTTTATTTTTGTGAAGGGTTCATGTCAGTAAATTGAGGTCCCAGACTCAGTATCTATACTGCTATCAGAAGAAAGGGGTGATATTGGATAGACCATGAGCAGTTATCTACTATGTCTTGTTTTTGGCTGATCAGCACACACTTATGGGTGTATAAACATGCAGATAATGCCACAATGTTTTTACTTAATGAGATCCAATGATCCCTCACACAAATGTATATGTACCTCTCTCCCTAATGGGAGACAAATCAAAGTCACATCCAGATGAAGCATCTAGAGCTAGCGTCATGTTATTCCACAGACCTCTAGGTGATGTTTGTTCCTCCTCTGAAGTAATTCAGAAACCTGACCTACATCAAATTTGGAAGTAGCCCTTCATGATCCTGCAACATATGGCTTAAAACACATCTGGATAGACAGAATGTAGGATAGTCACAGTGTACTCTGAAGTACAGTGCTGGTCTAGGGAATGCACCATATTTCCCTGGTTAGGGTCGTGCAGAAGATAATATGGCCAGGGACTATCATGACCATCTTGTTGTTGAGTTTCTTCCCTGACCTTGGTCTGGGTTCTGTCCTAGTGAATTTGTTTACTGCAGGATTATCTATTAAGAAGATTCCCCTTGTTTGGGCTCCTTCATAGCCATCTCTGAGGAGGGGTTCAGGAGGGATTTCCTTGGAGACGCCTTAGCAGTTCTTTCCTTGTTAGCAACAAGGCCTTGGATTCAGATTCCCTTAGGGTGGGACAGTCATAAGCCTTTATTTGCTAGGCTGGGGATGTTTCTAGCAATACAGTGTCTTTATGATTTTTGTTGATTGCTTTATCTATCTTATTTTTTGGAGGTGGCAGTAGAAGATTTCATTTTCTGGTCACTGGCTCCAAATTTGTGTCAAGTAATGATCTCTGACTCTGGTCCCTTGCTTTACCACTTCAGTTTTTGGGCTCTGGGCTCTCCATATCTCCTTTTGTATCAATTTAATAGCTTCCTGTCACTAGCTCTACTTCTGCAAGTGATGAGGTTTGACCTGCGTTGCTGTGCCTCCCCCAGGATTTACTCCTTGTGAATGAATGATCTGAATGACTTAAAGGCAATGAGTAGGGGAGGCACTTGGATGAGCCTGGAGTTCAGTCTTCAACAGTTCAATCTCCTCCCTAGTATTTCCAGCACTTCAGTCAGCACACTAAATTCAAATTGTAACAAGTAATGTGGCTGTTAAATTCAGCTAACATGTATATGATTATCTTAACTTTACTGGTCCCAGATCCCTGGCTACCAAGGCTGTTCCTTAGTTTGTATATGTGTGAATTGCATAAAGGCAAGTGGGAGCTGAACTTCAGTTCTTCCTCTACTCACCAGCGCTTGAACCACAGCAAGCATGACTTTTTGAAATGTGTCTATACAGAGGAGAGGACCTTTTTGAGTTTACACAATAATAAATTTATTTGCACGTTGCTGGCTATGGCTGTATCACCTGTAGGTAAAAAAACAGCTTTTAATAAAGCTGTCTACTTTTTCTAGTTGGTTTTTACTTCAACTAGTTAGAATGTAGTTTATTGTTTTGTTGTAGGAACTTCTCAAGGCCATAAAAAATCTAATATACAAACACGTGGGCAATTTTCTGCAGAATACTGTGAGGATCCAGTCTTAGTATACACATTCCAAGAACTGATGAGACTTGTATTAACTAACCAGTTAGCTGCTCTTTAATAGTAACTGCTGCTTTTTCAGGTTAGGATGGAGGGATCTCATTGTTCCCATTCTTGCCTTTACTTAGCTAACTTCACATTTCAACAATCTACTTCTGATACAGGTGTTTACATTAGGTCAGAGTTCTTGGTTTCAAACTTTTTGATATATATCCTTGTTTTGTTAGAAAGCCTGAATCACATGGAGGAGAGTAAAGGGATCCAAAAGCAGGGCTGGGTCTGGGGCCTATATTGGAAAAGTGTTCTGCATCTATCTAAGTTTGTCAATACATTCATTGAGGTGAAACCTGAGAGTGCTGCATGCTTCTTAATGGGAGGTCTTCTTGCATGCTTTGTGGCCTCTGTTGCTTGCTTTTATGCTTTTATCCTCAAATGAATGACAAATTTGGCTTTACATCAGGCTAGCTTTTGTACATCAAAATTTCTAGTTAATTTCTCTGGATAACAAGCATTAGAGAAAAGCTGTACGTGGATAAAATATAGTGGATTTTTTTTTTTTCTTCATTGGTTTACTATCTGGGGATGTTTTAGTAATACATGCAGATCTTAAAACAAAATGCTGATTATTCTTTTTAAAACTGTTTATATTTGGATTTACTTTTCTATCACATCATAAGTTTTCTGAAAAATGAAAGAAAATGTTTGTATATTAACTTGAAAAATGTTTATTTGCAAAAAGGTTTTCTGCTGATTTACAGAGAAAAAAGCTAATAACACAGAATAAAAAAAAAGACAAATAGTAATTCAGGAATAAATGGGGAAAATTATGTAGAGGAGGATAAGGAAAGGAAAAAACAAGGGTTAGGAGCTGGAAATCTAGGCCTCCCCATACATAGGAGGATCTGTCATTTCTCTCATTTGCAAGTGAAGTCCTAATGTTGGGGAGGGAGGGAATGTTTAGGGTAAAGGGTGAAGTAACTTTTGTAAGACAGCAGAAATGGGAAATACTTACTCTAGCATTCAAACCCTGGTTTGTCTTGTTCAAAATCTATAGGCTTACCACTATTGTTGCGAATATCTTGTTTGAGGAAAGTCATTAGCAGTTACACATAAATTACTCCTGATACAAAGGTGATCAACTCATCCCAGATTGTCAGGGACAGACCTGGTTTTGAAACTAAAAATTCTTCATCCCAGGAAGCCCCACCACACTCCACCACCCCGTTAGTCCTGAGTAAACTGGGATTGTTGGGTCACCCTATCTGATATCCTCCTAGCCATGATTAGGATGGAAATTTAAGAAAATTTTATATACTGGTCTTCAAATGGCAAAGTAAGGTGGGATGGATACTTTTTCTACAAAACTACATGATATCATTATTATACCTCATTAATAATTAGACCTTGCATTGTAAAGATTGTCAACTTTTTCTTTTTCTCTCTCTTCTTCTCTCTTTTTTTTTTCTTCCTTGAGATAGGATCTCTGTCTGTCACTCAGGGTGGAGTGCAGTGGCCTGATCATGGTTCACTATAACCTTGCCCTCCTGGGCTCAAGCCATCCTCCTACCGTAGCCTCCCACGTAGCTGGGATACAGGCGTGTGCCGTCACACCCAGCTAATTTTTTATTTTTTTGTAGAAACAGAGTTTTACTATGTTGTTCTGGCTGGTCTCGAACTCCTGGGCTCAAGTGATCCTCCGACCTCAGCCTCTCAAAGCACTGGGCTCTGCGCCTGGCTCAGATTGTCTACTTTCTAAGATCCACTGTAGCTGTAGATTTAGTAGCATTCTTCCTACTATTATTAAGAGATTGTTTATATGTTGTTAATAGATTGTGTATATTTTTAGCCAATCATCATTTAAGCATTTCTTTCCTGTGAAATTTGGCATATTTTGAGTCATTTGGGCTAAGGGCAGTTTATGTATCATATGTATACACACACACACACACACGAATATATGTGTGTGTATATATGTATGTATATATTCATAGTACATAGTTGTTAATAGGCCTTTATAGAAGCCATTAATGTTTTATGGAGTCTCAGCATTAATTCTGTAGCTTAAATAGGATAAAAATTAATTCCTTATGGAACAGTAGGAAATGAGCATTCCAGGTCAGCAAGAAGTGCCCCTCCCTGCTGCGATACAGATTCCTTTTGTTTGGTATCTGGAACATCTCTTAACGTATTTCACTCAGCTGTGGTCAAAACTGGTTTGCTGCCAACTGCAAAACAGAAAGTATAGAGCGGGCACACCCAGGTTTTAAGACCCAGTCCTAAAAGTGGCAGAAATAATTCCTGCTCTCATTCCTTTAGAGAGACCATAGATACATAGCTAAACCTAACTGCAAGGTTAGGGTTGCAGAAAAATGGGACTAACCACGTACTAAGGACAATTGGGAAAATTAATTTGGAGAAGAGTCTCTTACTCCAGGCATTATTTAAATCTCAGTACTCTCTAAATGTTCTTTATGAAATACAGAAAAATTACTGCCTCTCTAAACAACTTCTAAAGTTTTATCCTTTCTTTGGGGATGGGGGTAGTTGTACTTCCTGTTGTCATCTGGAGATTTATTTTGAATCATTAAAACCGAACTCATGTTAAAAATTCTGTAAGATGTGATGTAATCATAAAACAATTGCCTCCTTTGAGAGTTCCCAGCCAGGTAGTTACAGAATTTGACTGGAATCCTTAAATTGATGAGTGTTCCAAAAAATGTCAGGATTCCAAAGTGTATTTCAGCATGTTAAATATCCACATCAAATAAAGTAAAGATG
Source organism: Papio anubis (assembly GCF_008728515.1). Lineage (NCBI taxonomy): Eukaryota > Metazoa > Chordata > Mammalia > Primates > Cercopithecidae > Papio > Papio anubis. The sequence continues at coordinate 43,863,701 of NC_044979.1, read as the reverse complement.
GAAAATATTATGTCAAAAAAGAGTCCAGAAGCTCAAGAGGTAAATACAAAAACAAAATTAGAAGACCCTTGAAGGGGAAATAAAGAAACAGATACAGAAAGTGCCAGAGACGTCTAGACTATGTCAGTGTTGGGATATAGGGTCCATGTAGGGTTTCCATATTGAGGAAGATTTGGATCAAGTTGATGAAAAGAACTGGGCATTAGGATGTTCGTTTTAGTTGATTTTAGCCTAAATTGACACTATATTGCAATAAAAATGTAAAATAGTTTTTATCATATTAGTGCATATAGAAGTAACTTTTCATCTTCCTTTTAAAGCTGTTGTATATCTGTGCATATCATATATTATATATATATATATCTTCTACTATCTGTGTATGTATTTGTCCCATTGTGACTATGGAGTAGCAAAGTCGTGGGTACCAGTAAAAGCTTTGTTGCCATCTCTGGGAAAAATCATTTAGATTTACACCAAGTCATTTTCTCCCTCCATATTCTACATTGACCATTTTGTTATTAACAATTTTACATCCTGAGCATTTAATTTTGATTTTTTTAATGTGTACAACAACCATTTAAGCTGAATAGCATGAGAATTCTTTTTAATTTTATTAAATCTGACTTGTGTAAAGAGACCAGTGGCTGAAGATGATTTGCACATACTAATAGATTATACGCTATAGCAAAATGTTGCTTTATATTGCCACTCCAGCAGCTGTGGTTTCCAGTATAGTTATTACTAGCTACAATATCACCATTTTTTTTTAAATTATCAAAAGAAGTTCATGCTATTGACTCATTTACTCCCATATTTATTATTCTTATTGAAAATCACTAGACCTAATTTTATTGGTTTCCTTCCTGATTGAAAACATTTGAACCCACAAAGCGCAGTATTTCTTAAGACATTTGTAACTATTCATCATGGATATTAAAATTACAATCATGCTGTATTGTGTCAGCAATGATTTTTTTAAAAAACATCTTTACACATATGCTAAGCGGATGACCAATGCTATCCAGGTTTGAAGACGCTGAATGTTCTTATAAGTGGTATTTGAAATTTTGATGTGTATTGCATTCATTACTGAATATCAAGAGTACTTTTTTTTTTTTGCTAGTATTATGGAGTAAATTTAAAATGGGGTCTTTTGTAGAAGTACCCATCCTGTTTAGAATGATATAACAGATGCTGAATGTTCACATATCAAACAAAATGCCAGCTTTCTGTAGAAAAGAGGTGTCAAAAAGTTTCTTTGTACCTTTAACGCATGTGATTATGTAGTACAAAATGCAGAGTTTGTAAAATTTCTTGAATATACAGGCAAAAAAATGAATAATTCAAAACAACTCATAAGTTCTACATTCTATTGTCCCTTTATAACGCAGGCAGAAGATAGCAGTGCGCTCCCAATAGAGCTGAATTTGCACAAGTTACACCTCTGAAAAATGCCAGATGGTCTATGGTCTACTTTTGAGAGCTGTCACATATGTAAAGATTTGAAAAAAGAAAGACAGCTGAATGAGAGCAGTGGATCATTAAAGGGAGAGCGAGGGTCCCTAGGCATCACTTGTGTTTTAAGAAGCATTGTGTCGTTTCCATATTAGCGTGTTTTTTTTTTTTTTTTTAAAGCCATACACAACTTTGACACAATAAGGAAGGAAATCTGTTTAAAGCCAAGTTGTTGTGGTTTAATCAGTCAGGCGTTTTTGTTCTTTATTTGAAAATAAAATCATGTTTCCTACTTGGTTTTAACTGCAATTTTACCATAAGATTCAAGTCACATCCATAAATAATTATCAATAAAGTTAAATTTAATTTCTGTTGAGATAGCTAATGTATTTAAGGCTTGTCCAGTTTTGATTTGACTTACACAATACACACATCTGGCAAAATCATTCAACTAAGAAATATTTTAATGTTAGAAAAACTGGTGTAAAGGGATAATGCTTGGTTATCTGATCGTAATCCAAACTATAGTGAAAATAATTAGGTGACAGTGAAACAAAAATAATGTACTGCTGTTTATCTGCCAACAGAAATGGATATCATTTTGAAGATTGAAATATAGATAAATCATTAAGCATGCGTGAGAATATCACTCCAGCCATACCTAGTAATTTGCAAATAGTCAATTTTGATAGCAGAGAAAGGTCACATATGTCAATTTTAGAATTTGGTAGCCAGCATACAAGTGTCTTTTACCACTCTTATTTTTATGTATGAAAAATATTTATTGCATAGTAATTCTAAATTTATTTTGAATTATGAAATATGACAGGACGTTTTTGATTGACAAGGAGTCTCTCCAGCTTTGGTCAATGCCATTTCAACTCAATCAAGCTCTCATATTGCTTGAAATATTCTTTCCAGAGGAAAAAGTGGCCGAAAACATTCCATTTATTTGGTGAGATTACTGGAAAGTGCTCTGAAAATAACACCAAATTAGGTTTAACTGTCTTTTTTGGCATCTTTTAAAGTACATATGCATAACTAGGTTTATGTTCAATAGCAGTCATTAGCATGTCATTCTAGTTGATACAAGAAGTTACAGAAGCAGCAAATTCATCTCTAAATCAAACCATTGCACACCCGTAAGAAATCCTTTTACAGATGCTGTGTAGATTTTAGTTATGAAAAGGGCATATATAACTGCTGAACAGATGTTTACTTTTAGACTATTATTCCTCTTTATCAGTAAAGAACTGAAAAACTATAACAGGATGTCCTATATTAGTTTTTGTAAATCAGATATTAATGTTAATAGACTTGGTATGAAAGTATGCATTTAGGTAAAAAAATCCATCATTTTTCTTAAAATATGCTAGTAAATGAGTAGAATATTTTGACATGTTAAGGTGTTTTTCTTCACAATACATAGGATGTATGAAAAAGAATTGAAGTAAACAATGGCTTACTAAAGACTTACTCAGAGGCAAACTGTCTTTTTTTTCTGAAAAATGCTTCAAGTCTTATGTAGACCCCAACGATAATAAGTCCTCTTTAGCACATTTATCAACCCAATGTATAACTGTTACATCCTTACATGCAATACTTTTCCAAGTGGAACAGTTCTTCATAGTCTTTTGTAATTTACATTTCATAACTGCTCATAATCATGAACAGAAAAAAAGACTAATTAAAACAGTGAGTTTTAGATTTTTAAATTCCAGGAAAGTATAACAGTACAATTTTCACATGAATGTTTTTTGTTGTTGCTCGTGTTTTTTGCTGAAAAGCTGTGATATATAACTTTGCTTAAAATTTATATAATGAAGGTAAATGATGATTTTAATACTTAATCAATGTAAACAGATAACTTTTGAGGGGCATGAGGGCTTTTAGCTGCAAAAATCTTGGCTAATTTAAATAGAAAATAAATTTATTAGCAGCACATAGATAATCCCAGAGTTATACAGCCAAGGATCATGTCCATCCATTCAGTAGGACTTTTCTATTGAAAACCCCACTGCTGTAGCACTAGGCCACTCTTTGCTAGGAGGTGGACACCGTAAGTTTTCCCTCACTGCTAAAATCAACAAATACCTCTTCACTCCCTGTGTTGAGAGGCTCCACCACCCTGGTGTGGCTAACAGCTTGCATTGATCACTTCCAAATGCAAGCCACACTTCTGTTTGGCAGAACATAGGTCACATCCTTGTCCTCTAGCTCCAGAGTAGCCTAGGGATGTTGTAGAGGAATTTACGTAACTCCATGAGTGTAACCGGAAATGTTGGACAACACAACACAACAGGTGAATATTCACATTTGTTTTATGATTCATTGTCTAAAAAATCATATTTGTTTGTGGTTATGCTATTAAAACAGTATCCTCTATTTACTCTTTAAATAAAAAGTTTTGTTTTTTTATATATGGGCATTTAATAAATTTGGAATTTACATGTACTAATTATATTAAGCATACGATACCCAAATATTAATTGTATAAATATTAATATTTATATAATTAATTATATTTTATTTATATATTTTATATGTTATATAAATATATATAATCAACATAATTACTTAGATTATATTGATTAAAAACATTAATATTTATATTGATATAATTATATTAATTTATATAATAATGTAATTATGCATGTTAATTTATTGTACCCAAATATGTAGGTGTGTGCATGTCTACCTTATATTAATATATGAGTCCCATATTTGGGGCTTAATAATTTCATAAGCTTCATTGGCTTGTATGTCTATGCCTGGTCCAATGCCATACTGCTTTAGGTACTGTGATAGAAATGGCTCATACGTCAAATCCTACAACCCTCTTTTTCTTCTTAAAATTTCCTTGTTCCTTCTTGATTACTCTTCCATATACATTTTTGGATCAGCTTGTCAAGTTCCATAAACAAGCCTGTTGGAAATGTTATGGAAATGGCATTAAATAATAAATTGGGGAGAATTAACATAATTAATATATTTATGTTCTCTCCACCTATTTGGGTTTCTTCTATGCATTTCAGTAGTGTTTTGTAATTTTTGCCATAAAACCTCTGTCCCTTTTTTTCTAGTTTAATTCCAAGATACGTATAGCGTCTTTTTTTGTTTGTTGGCTTGTTCTTTTCTTTTTTTGTTATTGTGAAGAGTTGTTTTTCTTGTATATTTTTTAATTGGTTTTACTGTCTGCTTACAGGAGCATTGTTGATTTTGTATGGTTGTGTATCAATCTTGCTACATTTTTAGACTTTCAGTATTTATAGTCTTAAACTTAGATTATATGTATACTATATATTTGAATGTTCCCCAGAACATTCAACTCTGTGCACAGCTCAAAAATTTTGTATATTCCTTCTAGAAGTCAGACCTATTACATTTCTTTGTCTTGTTTATTGCTTGTACTATGATCTCCTGCATAATGTTACATAAGTCACGTAAGAATGGGCATTTGATGTACTTCTAAAGTCCTGACATTTAATTTTGGTAGATATGTTTTATTAAAGAAATTATCTTGTATTCCTAACTTTTCATAACTGGTTTATTTCAAAATCAAATTAAAGAATAAATATAGAAAAGATTTTTTTCTGCAGGATTCACAATGGGATTTTTTTTTTAAAACACCGTATTTTTCTTTGTATTGTTCAGCTTTGAATACCAGAACTTATCATTTCTTTCCTTTTATTTGAAAAGACAATTGAGTAGTTTGTTATTAGTAGTAGTATTGAAATAACACTGTTGTGTCTATGCACAAAGAGGGCTCAGCACATAGAAAACAATCAGCATTCTCTGAATGAGTCTTAAATTACCTTTTCAGATTTCTAACTTAAATTTTCTTTAAAACCTCCCAAAACAGTATGTCTCTGGTCTACTTTTTATATCCTTGCACAAACCCACTTTTGACGACCCTGTTCCCATTTTCTGTTTTAGTAAATTATACTTTCTCTATGTCTATGTTAGTATTTTTCTTTCTTTTCTTTGTTGCCTCTTCAGTGTTAATATCATGGGTAAAACCCCAAATCTCTGCTACTGAATGTATTTTCATTATTTTAAAATATTAATTTCTTTTTCTTTAACTGGCTGACTTTTTCCTGTTTTTAATTTAGCCCAACCTCAGCGCTTGCCTCAGCTTCAGACTTCAGCACAGGTGTCGAGTGATGAGGAAATAGGCAAGATAAAGAATGGCCACACAGGTCTGAGCAATGGAAATGGAATTCACCATGGGGCCAAACACGGATCTGCAGATAATCGCAAACTTTCAGCACCTGTTTCGCAAAAAATGCATAGAAAAATTCAGTCCAGCTTGTCTGTAAACAGCGATATCAGTAAGAAGAGCAAAGTAAATGCTGTCTTTTCCCAAAAGACAGGCTCTTCACCTGAAGGTAAGTTTGAGATATATGTAGATTTTATTTGACCAGATGTAAAATAATATTTCCTGGTAATTATTTGATCAAGCAAATATAATTGAAGAATCTTGCTTATCCTTCAGACAAACAGGAATTTTGGTAAAATGCAGATTAACTTCCCCAAAGGAAAGCATAAGATAGAAAAGGAAGCAGTGGCAGCTGACATCCTGCTTTTAGATGATCGTCTTCTAGAGTGAATAGTCATTACTTTAAATATAACTGCTATACTTCTTTTTTTAATGCCACATTTAAAAATATAAATACAACATTTTGATGGCATACATGAGTGTATGTGTGTATTTTTATCTCTCCCTGATGCAATATGTTATTCTATAGTTCAGAGATAAGATTACCTGCTTGTATTTTTGTCTTGCAAATCAGTTCTTAAATAGACAAAGCTAAAATGAGAGAAAGATTAGGTAACTTTCATGCTCCTGCCAGGGAATAGGCCAGGTGATTTCTGTTGCTTGATTGACCAGCATCTTCCAGCCGCCATGTTGGTCAGCACCTCAACCATCTTCATTCCCATCCCATTCCAGCCTCACTGGTCTGGTCTTCAGCTCCTCCTTTAGAGGCACTTGGCTGTGTTCTCTGTCCCCTGAGGAACTAGTTATTACCTCTTCAGTTATATCTCATCCTGCCCTTGGCTGGGTTAAAAACAGGTTAAATACTATGAACCTGAGAAAGTTTTTCTTTATTAAACAAATTGCACATGGTGATAATTAAAACAGACTCCCTTTATATAATTCATTGTATTACATTTAACAAATAAAAATCTCCTCCTATATTTAAGGATCTGAATTTCTTTCCATGTATCCACGGTCCTCTGGTTTTCCTCCTTTCTCCTTTTAGCAGTTATTGGATGTCTAAAGTCTTGAATCTGTTATATGTATCTAATATACATATATTTCTCCTTATTCCCTTTTCCTTTCTATTTTGCTATGAAATCTTAAGTAAGAGAAATTCTGTGGAATGCTTCTGAAGTTGGTCATGCTTATTCATAGAGACAAATTGAGTTGTAAATAGGAAATTGTATTGAGAATTACCAGTAATGAGTGGGAGAAAGGATATTACATTTTGGCTACAGGTGTCTCAAACTCAACTGAGATAAAGTGTTAGGTTGATCAAATGATATGATAATAAATGGTCTGCATAGTTCCAGGTCAGTGACACTACTTTCCAAACTAATTAGATTGAAAGGGACTTGATTGACACTTTAAAATGAGTTTGACATGTAAGCTGCATGGTCATCTCTGAAGCATAGGTAGGCTGTTAACTAAACTGGCTCTCCAAGGAGTTGGGAAGGCAATGCAATTTTCTTTAGAGGATCTTCGCTTCTAGGTGATTGGGTGAAATAATTGAATGCAATTGAAATCTACTTGTTTTATACATTTGAATTTACTTATTATGTCCCTAACCTCTTATTTTGCATTTGGTATTTACTTATTTTTGTATTAAAGAATGGTAACATTTGCATATCAATCCTAACTTGAAATAGCTTATGGATTGTTTATAAAATTTTTTATTATTGCTTGCCTTTAATACCATGTCTGAATTTATTTGTAATGTAGGAATGCAGCTTCATAAGTAACATATGAAGGAGGAAGAAAATCATCAGTATATGAATGAGATATAGTTTTACTCTTCCTCTTTCTCTCCCTTCTCCTTCCTTCTCCCTCTTCCCTCCCTCTTTTTCTTTTTCTTTCTCTTCTCCTCTCGTACTCACATTCACACTTATGGCCTACCACAGAGCTCTGGATAAGGGAAGTCCCTTGTAATCTGTGTAATCTGCTTTTATCACAAAATATGTTCCAGATTGGATTGGGGAAAAGAGGAACATAAAATACAAATTTAAATGTATAAATATATTTTGCAAAGTCTTATCCATATCTTCATTGTAAGACCGTAGAATTTAGACAAGTGTAGGTTTGTTTTATTGTGATTGCTTGAGTCTAGATTAAAATTCCATTGTCCATATTTTTCTCAAAGTTCGATGTCTTCATGATTTGTCACTATTTAAGGTTGTGCCCTAAAATTTTGTGTTTCTTCTATCAGTTTTGAAGTTATGTTTATTCTCTGGCAATGTGCTGTAATAAAAATCAAAACCAAACCAAAACAAAAAATCCACAGAAGTGGTAGATGGCAAATTAAAAGGAAAAACATTCTCAATTCTGCCACCAGCTTGCTGGGGTACTTGAGTTTCTATGGGCCTGCTTTTTCTGTGAAATGAAAGATTTGGATTAGATAATTTTAAAAATTAAGTTTGGTTCCAAGATTCTATGAGTCTCTTTTTACAGCACTTGCTTTACTCTCAGGATAGATCTCTTGCTATATAGAATATGTGATCTCTTGTTGAGGAAACACCTAAAACCTGATGTGCAGAGTGGGGCAGTGGCAGAAACAGTTGTGGTGAACAGAAATAGCACCTGAATTTCAGGAGGCACATATGTCAGAACAGTAGGCCTTGAATAGGCGGCATGATTTATTGTGCAAATAAAAGTGGATGGAAATGATTTTTTATAAAGCAATAAGAATGAGGAGATTTAGTGGCTAGGTAGCTTAGTCTATTTGTGCTGCTGTAACAAAATACCTGAGACTAAAGGTTGGTCAGGTTGGCTCATACCTGTAATCCCAGCACTTTGAAAGGGCCATTGCGGAGGATCGTATGAGACCAGGAGTTCAAGACCAGCCTGGCTACATAGCAAGATCTCATCTCTACAAAAAAGAAAAAAATATATAGCTGGGCACAGTGGCATGCATCTGTGGTCTTAACTACTCAGGAGACTGAAGTGGGAGGATCATTTGAGCCCAGGAGTTTGAGATTACAGTGAACTGTGATTGTGCCACTATATTCCAGTCTGGGTGACAGAGTGAGACCCCATCTCTAAAGTAAATAAATAAATAAAACACCTGAGACTGGGTATTTGATAAAGATCAGAAGTTTATTTTCTCTCAGTTCTGGAGGCCGGGAAGAGCAAGATCAAAATGCTGGCAGGTTAGGTTTTCTGGTGATGACCATTCTCTGCTTCTAAGATGATGCCTTGTTGCTACATCCTTGGAAAGGGAGGAGCGCTGTGTTCTCACATGGCAGAAAGCAGAAGGGCAAGAGATCAAAAACTGCATGAAGCCTCTTTATAATGGCCTTAATCTCATTAATGAGGGAGAAGCCCTTATGGCCAAATCACCTCTTAAAGGATTGACCTCTTAATACCATCACACTGGCCATGACGTTTCAACATCTGAGTTTTGGAGAGGTGACATTCAAACCATAGCACAAGGCTTTTCTCAGTTTTATGACTGTTCTGGTTCACATTTTTGTTAAATCGTCATCTTCTATGCCTGTTCTTCCAAGGGCAAATGAGCAAACAAGTAGCAAAATAATATTAACTGAAATTCTCAAAGCAGCTAATCATGCCCACTTCGACAATGTTTTGTTTGTCTGGGTACATGGTGCTTGTGGTTGTGATTTTTGTACTGCGTACAAATTATATCAACAACTGGAATAACTTTGTTTTTGGTTCAGATAATGGAATAAAATATTTACAAATTTTCTAGTGTTTGATTAAGAACACTAAGGGCTTATTTTCTAAGCAGGATACCAAAAACACTGCTAAGACATGATCCATTGCTTATACAGAGGTAAGGTTTGAACCAGCCATAATTGAGTCTGTAGGGGGTTGGCAAGATGTTTTAACATGTCTTTAACTGTGAATGTCCCAATGTCCCAAAGCCTGAGAACAAAGAAGGCTGCACTTCATCAGGTCCTTTTTTTTTTTTTTTTTTTTTTGAGGCGGCGTCTTACTCTGTTGCCCAGGCTGAAGTGCAATGGTGTGATCTCAGCTCACTGAAACCTCTGCCGCCCAGATTCAGGCGATTCTCCTGCCCCAGCCTCCTGAGTAGCTGGAATTACAGGTGCCCACCATCACGCCTAGCTAACTTTTTTGTATTTTTAGTAGAGATGGGATTTCACCCTGTTGGCCAGGCTGGTCTTGAACTCCTGACCTCAGGTGATCCACCCACCTCAGCCTCCCCATCAGGTACTTTTTAAGCGATGTTGATTCATATTATTAGAGTGCCTTCTATGTGCTACTTGCTTCTCTCACATGAACTTATCTAGTCCTTGCAACGACACTGCAATTCTATGAATTCTATGAAAGTATCTAATTATGAATGAGGAAACTGAGGCACAGAGAAGTTAAAGGAAACCACCAAAGGCAACTGGTACATGGTAAAATTGAGACTCAAACTCAAAATTCTGGTTCCACAGTCCATGTTCCTAACCTCTGTGCTATTTTGTGTGACTAAAGTTACAGCTGTGGACCAAGCAGGGATCTTCTTCTTAGTATACATTTGCCTCTTAAAGCCCTTCTTACCACAGTTTTAAAAACAACTCACACCTGTGCTGTCTGTTTTCCTTTTCCTACTAGACTGTGAATTCCTGAAAAGGCTGGATTGAATCTGAGTCCATTTTTTTTTTTTTTTATTGTACAGTGGTGCCCAGCATAAAAGCATCATAGAGTTTCTCATGAGTTAGTAAGTGATACAATACTCTATTCCAAATCATTTTATCCTACCCTTCCTTGAAACCAGCCCTGGAAAATAAAATGTTTGCTCATGGTCACACACAAAAAAATGTTCTTTTAAAAAGTTCCATTTTTGCAATGGAGGAAAAAAATCCATGTGGGAAAAAAATTGCACATTTTATTTAAAGGTTATTAAATTTGTAGATTTCTACTTGTTTTGTATAATTAAATATTTTCATACATACTTTAATTTTCTGATTGCATCACTCAGGTGGAGAGTTTAAGACTAAATGTTTAAGATTCTTGACCTTTGAAATAATTATAGTATAATTTAGTATCATATAATATTCAAATTGCCAAGGGTTTTCATTAGACTCAAAGACACTTTTCTTATCATAGGAATGGTAAATCCTAATATGTTTTACATGTGCCAGTTACATCTATATAGTTCTGTAAAAAATAAGTTCTAGCAAAATACTTTTAAAGAGATTTTATGCTTTTTAGGAATTTTTGATAATTTACACTCCATACTTGATATTCTACATTTAGTATGCATAGAGAAATATGTATCCAGTCCTAGTATATCATTGAACCTAAATGCTGAACAAGACAGTGAAGAGCATTATGTGGATGGAAGTAACTACAGTCATCTCATTTTTAATAACATAGAAGCAGTGTGGTGTAGTAATTAGAGGACAGACTCTGAAACTAGCCTGATTGGGATCAAATATTGGCTTTGCTACTCACCAGTGATGTGTCTTTAGGCAGGTTACTTAGCCTCTTTTTGCATCAGTGTCTCATCTCTAAAATGGGGATATTATTAGTACCTACTTCATAGGATTGTTATGAAGAAGACTTGAATTGGTACTGCTTAGTGCTTAGAATACAGACTGGCTCAGATGAAGTGTTCAATATGTGTTAGCTGCTGTTATGATCATTAGTATTAAGGTTCATAGAGGGGTCAGGAATGTTAGCTTCTTGGAAAAGTCAGTGCCTGGCTGGGGACCTGAAAGACAAGACAAAGATAGTTTAGGGAGTTGAGAATAGAGGGAAGCATTCAAAGCCAAAGGATTTTGTTTTTCTTTTTCTTTTCTTTTTTTTTTTTTTTTTTTGTGTGTGTGTGTGTGTGCGCGCGTGCACGCTCCTCTTTTTGTTTGTTTGATAAGTAAGGTTTGTTAGATAAGTAAACATGTGTTATGGGGGTTTGTTGTACAGATTATTCATCCCCTAGGTATTAAGCCTAGTGCCCACTGGTTATTTTTTTCCGACCCTCTTCATCCTCTCACCACCCCCTTCTCTGAAAGTTCCCAGTGTGTGTTGCTCCCCTCTATGTAAATTCCTGAATTCATGTGTTTTATTCAGAGAACCACAAACAATTTGCTGTTGCTGAAAAGCTAAATTAGTAGAGAAGATACTAGATGAGTAGGAATGAACCATTCTATGGAGTCTGTGATGCCCCATTCTTCTGCAGCTATTAATACCACACAGATCTGTATGATTTATCTAAAGGACATCATATCCCATATATACTTTTTTGAAAAATTATGTTTTCTTTTCTCTCTGTAATACAAAAATTCCATGGTTGGAATTATATAGAATCAGGGTGCTTTCTCACCTGTAGCCAATACTGCTATGTATTAATGTGCCCTACCATCTGCACCCTGATTATCTTTGCAGTTTTTTTTGTACGTTAATAATGAACTGTTATCAAAAAGGAAATGATTAATTGGTTTTAGAGGTGTTGAGCTTGGGATGCTAATGAGCTATACAGGAGACATTTGGACCTATGGAAGGACTGAAACCCAGTTTGTATTTTACAGGCTTTATCTGCTTTCTTTTTTTTAAAGCTATTTTGTGGTTTCTGAGGTCTATGACCTTTCTTTGTTTTCTTTTTAGGCTTCGCTTCTTTGTCTTTTTGGTGCATTTTCTCTTGCATTTATAGCAGAGCAGTTTTTCAGAATATACCAGAGGGATAGTGTGTACTCCCCACCAGTAAGAGTATAGCCAAGATTCTCCAGGAGACAGTCTGTGTAGGGTACACAGCGTTAAAAAGAGATTAACCAGAACTGGGCAGGACAATTAGAAAAGCTCATAAAGTGATTTCCCCTCCTTCCTTGTGAATCACTGGTAAAATGGTAAAAATATCTTTCCTTGACCTCACTATTTCCCCTTCCTTTCACCGTTTGCAAACTCCAGGTCTAACTCCTTGCACTTGGAATTGTGCCTCCACTGTAATGCATAGATATGTCTGTACACATGGTCAGGTGAAACTGCTGAGTGCCTTTGTTTCTCCTCTCCCCTCAGCCTGGAATGGTCTCATAACTCTTTGCATTCTTGATCTCTACATATTTTTTTCAGAACTCCTCTTAGTCATCATCTCCTGATGCCCCATTTTAGGCGAATTGCCCCTTTTTTTTGGTCTCCACAGCATGCTTGGGGCACAAAATTGTACTGAAGTTGATCTATTAATCTTCCTTTCTGTATTAAAATGTAATCTCATTGAAAGCAAGATTCCATCTTACTTATCTTTTAATGTTTCGCATACAGCCTAGTGCCTGGCTTATACAAGTTCAGTAAAAAGTGAGTTAGGAGTGTCAACTGGAGAACTAGACTTTTTCTTTATCACTCCATAGACATTGTGGTTGAAAGGACAGGAATGGCTGTAATCCTTAAGGGAGAGAATGTGAAGGAATGAAAGGAAGGGCAAATATTTGAGCTAAAAGAAATACAAAAAGAGACCCAGCAGAGGGAGGACTGTAACTCAGAGCTCCTACCTCCCAGCTCATCACCTTTTCTCACTATTCCATATGGGTTTCAAACAACTATATGTTCTTGAATCCTGAAGCTGTGAAAAGAAATTAGAAAGGTAAAATTGAAATTGAGTTGTTTGAGCCAGGTGTGGTGGCTCACACCTGTGATCCCAGCACTTTGGGAGGCTGAGGCAGGTGGATCACCTGAGGTCAAGAGTTCGAGACCAGCTTGGCCAACATGGTAAGATCCTGTCTCTACTAAAAATACAAAAAATAATAATAATAGGAAAAAGAAAAGAAATTGAGTTGTTTGCTGTTAGTTTCTACAGTATTGTAAAGTCTTATATTCATTTTTTCCCATAAAAAGCTTTTCCGTTTTGCCTGTAATTGTAGAAGTACTACAGTAGTATTTTAGTGGAACGATAATAATAGGAGCTCATGATATGACCATAAAGTTATAATCAGGGCTTCCAGAAACAAATTTTTGTGACTTTGGCAAGATATGTCACTACATTCCTCAAAATATTTAATTTGCTTGGATGATGTTTTGTTTTGTTATGTTCTGTTTTCTCAGGCACAGTGCCTTCCATCCCATGTCACAATAATGGTGTGGGCGAAAGGTTTAGAATTCTCCTTTCCAATGCAATATTTGCTAGTTCTTTGGAAAATAGGACTTGAAGAAATGTCACTGCTCAGCCAACACATTAAATGGAAAAATAGTAATACAATGAGGAGTGTGTGTGTGGAGAGTAGGCATGATCAAAGTTGACTATATCGAAGTATAAATTATTCTGCACATACAAATCATTAATTTTTGTTTACTTGAAATATTTTAATTAGCTGTTTTTTTTAAAAAAAAATTAAAGCAATTATCCATCAGAAGTATTTATAAATAGTAAGTGTTTCTGTAGGGTCAAAAGTAAACATTTAAGTACCTTATCTTTAGAGTTTAGGAAAATAAGTTAACTAGTTTGTTCTCATACCTATGTATTTGGTGAGGAGCAAATAAAATATTTTCAAGGTTCTGAAAAATATATAACTTAATATTGAAACATAGAGATAACTCAAAATATGCCTCAAGCCCCAGAGCTCTTCTTTTGTAATAACCAACAATTTATCGGCCATCTTAAAGAAGAGCTAGAAGCTACCAGCTATGTATGGACTTCACTGTTGGTTTTTTGGGTTTGTAGACAAGCTATCTTAGGTCACTGCTCTAGCAAACTAAATTAGCTCAGCATTCACTCAGGAGATGGGTGGAGAGGAAATAAAACAATGGAGATACAGATAGATTGGCCAGGAAGCTTTGGGGTGTGGGGTAGTTGGATGAGGAGACTATTTAGAAACCAGGCTTCAGAATAATGGAAAGAATTGAATAAATCCTATGACTCTATTAATGCACCAAAGTTTTGTTTTGTTTTGTTTTGTTTTTTAGTACAGTGATGAAATGTTAGGTGATTTTTTTAGGTCAAACATAATATGTAGGTGCAGCAGCCAGGCTGGAGATGGAAGTTTGTTTGTGAGAGATTCAACCCCTAGAGCTGTGTCAAGGGCAGGCAATAGAGGAATTGAAGACTTGCTTTAGAGTTTCAGGATTAAATGAGGTCCAGAGCTAAATCTGGGTAGACTTGAAAGAGCAGTCAGGTATGTATTATTCTGAGCAGGACTGTCATTAACATTTTAGTTCAATTAGTTTGGAAATTGAATAGAAATTAGGAAATTAGGAGGAATAGCTGAATGTGGTTTGGAGATGATCATGAGTTGAGTTTTAGATCTGTTTAGTTGTGTATGATTATGCATAATTCAAGAGGAGAATTCCAAAATGCACTTGGAAATATACAATTGGAGCTGGAGAGAAGGAATTAGAGGCAAATATACTTATTTATATTTGTTCTCATAGAGGAGACATTTCACTATAAATCTGGATGAGTTTTTTTAAAGTAGAGATTTCAGAGAAAAGGTCAGATGGCTGAGAACTGAGTGACTCAGCAATCACTGGAGGCCAGCCAGTTTGGTGGGATGGGAGTGTGGGTTCAGCTTGTGTGCTTGGGAGGCAATCCCATGGAAAGTTCAGATTTTTCTCCAGAGGTAATATCAGATAGACAGTAAGTCAGAGTAAGACCATACTGATAAGATAGCTTAGAGGAGAGGTCACAGTGCAAAGAGAAGAGGATGATTATCTGGCTGAGAGGAAACAAGAAATGTGAGAGGAGAGACAGACTGGAGAGAATGATATCATGAGGCAGGGAAAGAATGTTTTAAAAAGAGGAAGAGAACTATATCAAGGTGTACCAGATATTGATGACAGGTTCAGTAAGATGAGCACTGAAATATTTCTGTTGGTTGTCGACTCTTAATAAGAGTCCACAACGTGGACATCATTTAGTGACCTTATTAAGAGTCATTTTCATGGAGAAGCCACAATGATGTGGGTTGTGGAATATGAAAACAGTTCTAGAAAGGCCAAAATTCAGGGCAGAAGTGCAAGTCCAGAAGGGTTGTTTGTTTGGTGTGTATTATTTTGTTTTAAGATAGGAATGATTTCAGTATGTTTACATTCAGCTGGAAAAGATCCAGGAGAGAAGAAACATTTGAAATTATGAGAAGGCAATAATGATACCTTCTTGACAAGCCAGCATATAGTGTCTTTAGACTTTAGATCTATAGTTTAATACACTGAACTAAATGAATGCATTTACATTGTCAAAGCAAGAGAATTGAGCAACCAGAGAAGCATTTACCAAATTGTTAACCTCGATGGCTCTGCTGTGTAGGGGTTATGTGGTTGATTAATTTTAGAAGACTTCTGAGTAACCTCTATGGAATGATTTGGTATGAGGACATGTAACCTTTGGTGATTAAAAAGCCTTTCTCAAGTCCCTACTCCTACCTCATTCCATGAGCATTCATCGAGTTTGAATGGAGGGGATGGATAGGGCCTTATGATTCTGAGTTCCAAATCTCTGACTTTTGTGTTTTGGATCACAAATTGATGAAAATCAATAGCATCTTATACTTTATGTTCATGAGGCTCTTAATTGAATTTAGTCATAGCTTTTACACATAGTATAGTATAAGAAGTAAAACAAACATAGCTAAGCAAACAGTTAAAGAGAAGAAAAGATAAGTAAAGAAACCACTGCAAAATCCGTACAAATGGGAAACAGTAGGTTAATTTTAAAATATATTTAAAGTAAATTTATGCTTTAGTATGCCCTACTCATCATTGAATTACTATCACAAACAAAGGCTTAAAAAGGTTAAAGCTTAATCTGTAATAAAAAGGAAGTTTTGATTAATTGTGATAATCTTTTACACAATGATTCTGATCATTTTTGATCATACGGGCTTCTTTGAGAATCTGACAAGAGTTATTATTTCCCCCTGCAAAGTTTTAAAGACAGACAACAAGATCCTGTTAGCACTGTGTTATTCTTGAAGGTAACTGAAGAGATTGGATAATTTCAGATCTAAAATCAAACATCTCTAAGATGAGGTGCCTAATGAGCCATTGTAATGTTTTTAATTTTGAGGTAGGAAAACTGCATAAGGCTATGAGCAGATGGCCGACACGATCTGACTTACCATTTTTAAACATCACTTTGCCTTTTGTGCTGAGAGTGGACTACAGGTACACAAGGTCCAAAAAAGGGAGACCTGCCGTGATACTATTGCTGTGATTCACGTGGGAGGTAATAGGATTGGATCGGGGTGACAGTGATGGAGGTGACGAGATGTTGCATTTGGCTGTATTTTGAAGGCAGAACAAGATTTGCTGAAGAATGAGATTTTGGTGTGAAAGACAGGGATTAAGGATGACTCCAAGTTTATGGGCCTGAGCAGTTGAAAGTATGGAGTGGCCGTTAACTGAGATGAGAAGACTATAGGAAGCATGGGGTTTGGTTCATGGAGGAAGGTCATGTTTGGTTTTGAATACATCGAATTTGAGATACCCATTATCTGTACAAGTGGTGATGTGGACAAGGTGTTTGGATAAGGGAGTCTGGAGTTCAAAGGAAAGGCCTGCAGCTTGAGATATGTTTTGTGAGTTTTCAAGGTACAGAATGTACAGTGGATGAGACCACTGGCAACTGGGGTTCTCAACCCTGGCCTCTGGATATTTGGAGAAAAAGCTTTAGGGCAAAGGGAATAGGAAGTAAAATACAAATCAACAATTATGATTCATTTGCAATGGAGTAGATCCAAGGTGTCAGCATCCTTTAGAAGCTCCCTATATGATTCTAATTTGAATGCAGGATTAAGAACTCTTGCCCAGAACATAGATAAAGTGCAAAGGTACTCCAAAACCTGAGCCCTGGGCCATTATGCAGACAGTAGAAAACAAAGAGAAACCATCAAAAAAGTGAGGATGAGTAACTAGTAACGGAGCAGGGATAAAGAGGGGCAGCTTGGAAACCAAATGAAGGAAGTATTTTAAAACAGATGGAGTGATCATGTTTCAAAAGCAACTGAGAAATCCAGTAAGATGAATGAGAAGTGACTATTGAAATTGTCATGTAGAAGTCATTGGTGACCTTCATACTTTTGCTGTTGTGATGGGGATAGAGTCTGATTGAGATGGATTCCAGAGAAAATAAGAAAAGAAAAATTGAAAGTTGCAAATCTGGATTACTCTATCAAGGAGTTTTCCAAAAGGGGAGTAAGTAAAAAGGCTAGGATATAAAAGTGAATTTTTTTAGAAATGGGGTACATGGTTGAGTGCTATTGGTAATGAACTAGTAGAGGAGACACTGACGATGCAGGAGCATGATGTTTTTGAGAAGGTGAGAGGGGAGGAAATTCATTACAAAGTACCCTGTGGTGTTGTAGGGGAGTGTGTGTGTGTGTGTGTGTGTGTGTGTGTGTGTATGTGTGTTTTATCTCTCTCAGATTTTAAAGAAAGGGTCACCCAGGGCAGTGGCTCACATCTGTAATCCTGACACTTTGGGGGGCCAAGGTGGGAGAATGGCTTGAGGTTAGGAATTTGAGACCAGTCTGGACCTCATCTCTACAGGAAAAAAAAAAAAAAGAAAATTATCCAGACATGGTGCTGCATGCCTGTGGTCCTAGCTACTTTACTTAGGAGGCTGAGACAGGAGCATCCCTTGAATCCAGGAGCCTGAGGCTGTGGTGAGTTATGGTTGTGCCACTGCACTCCAGGCTGGGCAACAGAGTGGGAAAGCATGACCCTGCATCTAAATAGAAAAAAAAAAAAAAAAAAGAAAGAAAGAAAAGAAAGGAAGGAAGGAAGGAAGGAAAGAAGGATGGAAGAAAGAAAAGAAAAGAAAAGGAAAGGAAAAGAGAAAAGAAAGGGCCCGTGC
Organism: Papio anubis; assembly: GCF_008728515.1. Taxonomy (NCBI): domain Eukaryota; kingdom Metazoa; phylum Chordata; class Mammalia; order Primates; family Cercopithecidae; genus Papio; species Papio anubis. Next base: position 43,845,243 of record NC_044979.1, on the reverse strand, counting down.
CTGCAGAGCACTGTTTTTTACAGTGACTCCTTCATTTCTGTGTCTTACACACATGAGGCACTTTCAATTTGTTTAAATGGAGCTCTTTCAAATGACCAGTAGAATATGGCATAGTAGTTTTACAAGTTTTGGAGACTTTCCACCTAAGAAAATATTTTATCATTTGGGATGAGGAAAATACACTAAAAGTTTCCATTTCATTTTAGAACCATTTCAAAAAATTATTTCTTAGTTACAATAATAGCACTAGACACTGCATAATACTACAATTCAGAGGAGGAAGTTTTGGGGAAAAATACAGGTTGTGCCGGATGTTTGAATTTTCTGACAAAAACTGTCTAATGACTCATGAGTGTCTTGTAGTTTATAAAGGGTATTCATAGAGAAAAATAGTATTAGAGTATTATTCATTGAATATAGCTTTCAACTTCAGTTATTTGAGATAACCACCTATAGTAAAACCTTATCTCAGATGCTCATGTTAAATAAAAATATTTTCTTTATATTTTGCATTTTGCTTTAGCCTGAATTTTACTTTAGCTAAAATATTTTACCTTTTAGAAAAATGAGTTGCATTGTTGAGGGTGGAAGAGTGAGTATATTTAAATCAGCTGGACTAAAGAAATATACTTATGGGTAATGCATGCCTTAATTCATGTCCAAATGCCGCATGATCTTTTGGAAATCTGCAGAATGGAGAACATTCTAAATTTCAAGCTTAGATGGATTATATTTATATTCTTTGTCATTAACTGAAACTACTTCTTACGATACTATATTCTGTATTTTTCATTATTGCCTTTGGTGCCTTTATAAATTACCTGTTTTCCCCCCAACGTTTTGTTACTATATTCTTTCCATTTCTTTTTGTGTGCTTCCATCTCTATATATACTTAAAATATCTGTTGTTTGCCTGGCTGAATTGACACCAAAATGTTTAAGAATAGAGTATTCTAATATTGGGGGAAAATTAATTTTGAACATGAAGTTTTTAAAAAAGAAGATTTCGAAGGAATAAGAACAGAAGGGTACCACTCATGTCTAGGGGCGTGACTGTTTTATGCTCTAGTAGGAGGAGCATCTACCTTTGCAGATCAAGCCTGCCACCTCCAGAGTTTTGGTTATCTCATTTTGGTTGTTACTCCAAAGTACACCTTCCATATCTCTGTCTGACTGTCTCTGTTCCCCATGTCTCTTCTTCATCTCCCCTTCCTCTTTTCTCTCATTTCTCTATTTCATACTTTCCCTCTCCTCCCCTTACCTGTTTCACTTGCAAATTTTACATGATTTCATTCAATTATTAACTACCATTTATGGAAACCCTATGGCAGTGATTAATGACATTTTCCATAATAATATTTTAATTTTTTTTTTAGTTTTATTCTTAGCTTATATGTTTGTGAGTTATAAGTACATAGCTTAAAAGAAATAGCTCCAAAAATCTCCATAAACACCCGGAATTTTTCAACAATGATTTTTTCTTTCCAGATTCAATTAGATTCTCATGGTATTTGAATTGATTATTATTCTTTCAAAATACATACTTATTTAGCTATTTGCTGTTTTTTAAATTACATTCCAAGATGACCCATCCTGACTCCCAAAACTAACTGAAGCAAGTTAGAAATACTAAATTCTCTTAGAAATGCTTTTGCTATTTAAATTACTTACATATAGTGTTAAAACTATTATAGTTTTGAGAATCTTTTATAATTAATAGGTATAATTCTCGACTAATATATTGTAAAATAGTATAGAAGGAACCTCATAGTTTAAAGTTGACATATTTCTTAAAAACTCTTGTAAGGGGAATTTTTAAAAATATGGATGGTTTAAGTTGAATACACCAGGAAGGTATTAGGAAGATTCACTTATGAACCTCCAGCTCCGGGGCCTTAGCACTGGGGGAGGGTCCAATGCTAAGTCTGAGAAAAGATAACCAACTTAATTTCACTAATTTCTAAACTTTAAATTAAATTTAGTATTTCTCTCAATTATACACATAGGCAATAAACTTCAGTGGTATTAATAGTACCTGTGGCTTTGTTGATGACATTTTCATGTATTAAAGTTGTTGCAGAAATCATGAAGTATCATTTATACCAATTGCTACTTTTAAAATAGTACTTATCAGATCACCACTAGAACTGGTTATTAATGTGTTTAGAAAGAAGCACATGTTTATTCTACCTCAACTTTAATATTGTCAACTATAGTCATAGGGCCACATAACATTTCATTCAATTATGAACCACATATAGCATGGTGGTCCCATAAAATTAGAACACTGTATTTTTACCGTACCTTTTCTATGTTTACATATACAAATACCATTGTGTTACAGGTACCTACAGTACTCAGTACAGTAACATGCTGAACAACTTTGTAGCCTAGGAATGATAGGCCATACCATATAGCCTAAGTATGTCATTGACTATACCATCCAGATTTGTGTAAGTGCACTCTCTGATGTTCATACAATGATGAAATCACCTAATGATTCCTTCCTCAGAATGTGTCCCTGTATTTAAACATAATTGGTTTCCTTCAAAATCCTATGTATTCTATTTTATGGATTTAAAAATACTTTATCTCCGTGGCACACCGCAGAAAACTAAAAATACCTGCTCTTGCCCCTCAGAAGCCAAAGCATTCTTTATAGTAAAAGTAATTTATTTTGTAACATACACATTTTATAAATTTGCATTTCTGTATGTAATTTTCACAATGCAGAGAACACAGATTTTTTTTTTTTGAACAGCTTCTTTTTGCTTACATTAAATTGAAATGATAATAAAGGACATATTCAATTTCTCACCTTAAAAAACTGTGTTAAATATTAAATCCCTAAGTAACTTGTTTTCATGTTTGCATTTTAATGTCATGCTTTTACCAGTGCATAGCCAGCAATGCCAGGATGCAGAAGAACGGAGAAAATGAACTTATTGGGTTTTATATGCCACAATTTAGATAGTCTTAATTTAAATTTCCATAAATAAGTACAAGAGAAAACAGAGGAAGTACTTCGAAGTCAACAACCTGGTGACACATATTTTTCAGGGTTTTCAGGCAAATCTTCCCATGGGATTTTAATTGATATGCAACATAGTATGGCCTCAGGCCCCCATCCAAACATAGGACTCTGGTAATTTGTACCAGCTTTCCTTCCTCTCATATACTTGACTGAAGGGAAAAATTGAAGATGGTAGACATCCTCTCAAGTGGATGCAGGAGGCAATTAGAAGAATAAAATTGAATAATTATTAAGTAGTTTGCTCAAGGATATTAATCATTCTGCTCACTTTGAAGGAGAAAAAATATTCATACAAATAAATAGTAGTTGTCTCTTAGAAGACTGAGAAATCCAGGAGTTTGGGGCAAATGTGAAGATAATTGAAAGAAAAGAGCAAAATGGATTAATATACTAGTTTTCCAAAGAAATATTAAACCTGCCCAAATTTCCACTATAACTTCTCTTGGGAAATAAAACTGGAGGAACTGGACCTCTTGGGGAATAATATCACCATAACATAACATAATTTGAAGTTGACACTAGAAGTTGAAGTTTATTTTTTTCCTAATAATTATGCTCAGGGAAGGATGCAGAAATTGCATTTTTGGAATGACAGAAAAGTAGTTATTTTAGAAAGAACATTTTAACATCTGTGGTAGATATCTCCTAGGAAATGTGTACTGTGGAGTGACAGGAGAAGCTAAAACCAAAAGCCATCATTACCTTAGGCCATAAAACTGAATTGCATGGAGTCAACAGGTGTTTATTAAGGGTCTGCTGTATGCCCAGGCCAGTGTGCTGGAGTTTGTAGAGAAGTCCTGTTTTGTTTCTTAATCAAGTGCCTTTGGTTTTTTTGTTCCTGTTGCTTTTAAAAATTATACCCTTAGTTAGAAATAAGTATGAAGCTACTGGCTCTTGAACTCTAATCAATCATGAAAAAATATATATATGTATGTGTATAAATATGTTTAAAACTGGCCTCCCAGCCCGGCACACTGACTTACGCCTGTAACCCCAGCACTTTGGGAGGCCAAGGTGGGCAGATCACCTGAGGTCGGGAGTTTGAGACCAACCTGGCCAACATGGCGAAACCCTGTCTCTACTAAAAATACAAAAATTAACCAGGTGTGGTGGCACATGCCTGTAATCCCAGATACTTGGGAGGCTGAGGCAGGAGAATCACTTGAGCCCAGGAGGCGGAGGTTGCAGTGAGCCGAGATTGTGCCACTGCACTCCAAAAAAAATTACAAAAAAAAAAAAAAAAAAAAAAAAAAAAAATCAGAAAAAACTGGCCTCCTATATGTTATTTTTTTTTTCCCGTTATCCAGCATTGGATTTCCTGGTGAAACATCAAACTTACTTATGACCCTGTCATTCTGCATACCATCCTTTCAGAACCAAAAATCTGGATTATCTGTCTTTTCAACTCCTGTCTATACTAGGGAGCTAAACATTCCTGAAAAAACCTTGATAACCGTAAAAATCACTATCACTACACATGTGTGGTCTTGGGTCTCAACAGAGCCTCAGAATCCCTCCACAGAACTTCAATATGTCCCACATTCCTGCAACAAATCATTCTCGAGCACTTACTCTGTGGCAGATAAGTGCCACAATCTTCTAGGTACAGTTTGGGGACACAGCAGAGAACTACAAAGACAAGCAGACCTGCCCTCTCCCATTTTCCACAGCAGCCATCTCATTTTGGTGCTGTTTTCTTTAAAGAAGCACTTGGCAACTTTCCCTCCCTCTCCAGGGGGAGAAGAGGCCATCCAGCTTTTCCTCAGGGTCTCTCCACCCTGGGCCCTACCCACAAACTTACCTAATTCTGAGCCTGTTTTTACCTTCCATTCAAAGGAGGAGATACAGCTCTTCCTGTTGTAGTACACACCCCATCACTGCCCATCTTTTCATACACTCACTCCATTGAGTGGCCCTTTCTGCATTCAGTTTGAACTTTCTTCTGGAGAACAGTGAGCATATGTAAGTCTTTCCTGTCTAAAAATGTATGTGTAGAGAGTGTGTATAGGTGGGAGTGTATCTCTTCATGGACTCTGCATCCTCAGTTTTCTCTTTCTGTTTACAAATAGATGTCTTGGAAAGATAGCTGCATGTGTGGTCCCTGTTCCCTCACTTTTCAGTACTCTTCACGTCACTGCTATTCATTTCTAGCCCGAACACATCACTATAATTTATCTGGCCAAACACAGTATCTGACACAACCACCTTGAAATATTGTTATCTTTCACTTCCATGGGATCTCCCTTTCCTAGAGTTTCTACTTCCATGTTTACTCCTCTATCTCCTCTGCCAGCTCCTCCCTTCCTTAGATGCTTTTGTTACCTTGAATCCCTCATCACTGAGTACATTCTCCCTGGGAGGCTGAATAAGCCCATTCACTATGACAGTTTCAGCCATGTTTCATCCCCTAGCCCTGGACTAACTACCCTCCAAACTCCAGATCATGGTCTCTGGCTGCCTCTTGAACATTTCCATTTGAGTATCCCCAGACTTAGCAAGTCTCACACTCAATGTATTTTAAACCAAACTCTTTTTCCTCCTGGATTTCTTCCTTAGTAAATGGCTTCAGAAACCAGGGGAGTCAAGCTTCACTCTTCTCATCACTGCTTCATCTGAGGTCTTACCAACGCATGCTAATCCCACTTTCTTGGTATTTCCTCAGAGTCCTCCTGCCTGACCCCATTGGTACTGTATTATCGCTGCATGCCATTCCTGCTTCCTCATTTCTGACACGGAAAGTTGAAGATGTTTACCTGGTGTCTTTAGATCCAACAAAAATATGGAGCCACTGGCATCTCTAAAACTGTCTGCTTGCCTCTGTGTCTTTGCATAACTTCCCCACTGACTGGAACAATCTTTGCTTTTATTTCATCTAACATAGTCTTCTTCTTTAAGACATAGCCCAGGAATCACCCTTACTTTCTCCTTCTACCCTATGCTCTCTCCTCTCCCCTTTCAGAGGTCCATCTTACAGATCTGAATTGGATATTGGATATTCCATCCATTTGTGCCTCAGTCTTTCATCTGTAAAATGGGGTTAATAATAGCATTTATCTCATACAATTATTCTAAGAGTTTAGTGAGTAAATATTTATAAACTACTTATAGCAGTGCCTGAAATATAGTAAGCACTATATAAAATGTTGCTAAATAAAAATTTTAAAAATACAATAAAATATGGGAAACTATATATTGGTGATGAGAACAACCTTTGGAATCACATAGATCTAAATTTGAATCCCAGAACTCCCCTTAGTAGCTTTGCACCTCAAGCCACTATATAAGGATTTTGAACCTCAGGTTTCTCACCTATAAAATGAGCCAAATGTTCACCTTATGAGAGTGTCTGTGATGCAGAGGTAATGCCTGAGAGGCACTTACTATGTAACACTCCTTGCTCATTATTTACTCCAGTTGGGCATGGTGGCTCACGCCTATACTCCTAGTAGCTCATGCCTGTAATCCCAGCACTTAGGGAGGCAGAGGCAAAAGGATAGCCTGAACCCAAGGAGTTGAAGACCTGTCTGGGCAATGTAGTGAGAAGCTGTTCTCCACAAAGAGAAAAGAAAAAAAGGACAAAAAAACGAAATAAATGTACTCATTACTTACTCCACCAGCACGATGTGTTTGTCCAAATCACAACAGTTATCACACTGTATCGTAACTATATTTTTATTTACCTACACTTTACATTCCTTAATCTTTGTCTCTGAAGTTTGAGCAGAATCTGACTTGTAGTCAAATGCTCAATGAAGACTTGTTGAATGAACATTTGACTATGAAGGCATTGTCTTCAGGCTCCTGTGCTGGTTAGGAATGAAGACTGTATTTATTCCATTTTTTTTCCACTTCCTATAAACTCAGCACTCTTAGAGAGTCTTCTGTGGCTAATTCCATGTGCCTCTAATATCTTTAATGGACCAGAGTACACAGTTTACACTTTGACCATTAGCCATCATTTATCTGACGCCTACTTTCCAGGCCCACATTCAGTATCTACGACAAGGCAGGCAAGGCCCTGTCTTTGTGGGGTTTCTGCACAGTATGGCTATTTGCTCCTGGGGCTTAGCCAACTTACAGTCAACTTGTATTCAGCATTAATTAACTTTCCGTTCTGTTTTGAATATTGCATTAAACCCAGTAATGGTCCTGTCCAAGGCCAAGAAAATACCCTGTGCTAGATTTAACTATCTGTTGGTTATAGAAAATAGATTCCTAGAACTTTAGAGCTTGACACAGACTTAGAGAGCATTTTCCCTTTCCTTGTATGTGTGTCGACACCAAGTGAAATGACCTGTTCAAGATACTCACTCAGCCGAGTAGTGACAGAGCCAAGACCAAAAAGCTGGTTTTAAGTTTCCAGCATCACAGTCCCTATACATACACTAATACTTGGCTGTCTTTGCCACTTATGAAGATGGAAGGGTGATCATTAATTGAAATACCTTTGTTTTTGTGCCCCCATTATGTTGTGTCCCTGTTGCTAATAGCCTTATTTAAACCAAACAAACAGCAGTAACAACCACAGACACTTACAACCCTTTCTTTTTGTAGTTCTGGAATTAGCTTGCCCAAATGGTAATAGGAGGTAATGAGCTGTGACAGGAATAACTCAGTTAGGGGGTGGCTCAGATGAAACGCAGGGAATTTGGAAGCACCTCAGGAAGAGGGTTTTAATTTTTATCTTATTTTCCCCAGTTTAAAGTAATAATACACCAGGCCACAAAATTTTTATTGCATGAGAAAACTAGGTTTATCTGTTTTCAGCAATTTTAGAGTATACTTGCAAACAACATGTTCATAGATTGTTTTTGGCTCTGAAATTGTTTGTACACTAAATGAAGGCGGAGGTATTTATACCTTATAATTTCAATGTCATGCTGTCCTGTTCATCTGAGGCTTGCAATAGTGCCTTAAAAAAATCAAATGGTATTAGTAGATAACATGGGTGGAGAGGGAGGGATGTGCAAAGAGTAACAATGCCATCGTTGATTCACAAATTAATTCCATAAATAATAGGATTTACCTCCTGTGCACTGCTTTGAAACGTGCTTTGGTGTCTCATTTCGCTGTAACATTTCACTCTGCTTGCTTCGCTTCATCTTGCCTGGCCTGTCTGTTAGACCGCTGTGCTTCTTTGGTTGGGGCCTGTCTCTTCTGTAGGGGCTGGGGAGTGCATCCTGGGTCTTCTCAGGCGAGGCTCCTCCTGCCTGTGTGAGGTCTGCACCTCCTGCTGGGGATGCTGCCCCTGCCTCCAGGGGTCCTACAGGAACAGTCACTGCTGGGGACCTCTCAGCCCTTTGGATTGCAAAAGTGCCCTTTGGACTCTTGCTGAGCCCTGGCTGGTCAAGTGCCTGGAGAATTGTTGTGTATGATCCCAGTCCTGTGAATATTGTCAGCATCAGTCAGCCTTCTTTTAGTGTATTTGTTTCCTCCCATGCTGCCATAAAGACCTTATGTCCTAGGTGGCCTGGCCAACCCTGTGCATCTCTGTAATAGGCTAATATCAGTGACGGAAAACATTGGATATGACCAGGGTGTTATTTTACTCATCATCATCATCACCATCATCATCATCATCATCATCATCACGTTTTACAGAATCACCCAGTGGGTACATTATGGTTTAAGTTTTGTTAACAAGACAAAACTGGTTTATTTTCATTTGTAACTTGCACAATGTATATGCCAAGGACAAATGAAAAAGAGATGAAGCTGAAATGTGAACTGTGCAATAAACACAGTTGGGAAAATAAAATTGGAAAATATATTAAGCATTTGGGAGAGATATTTTGGATTATTGTGACCCCAATATGCATTTTCATTAAAACTAGAGGATGTACTTGCATGTATTTTTGTCGTAGCCATAAATGGTATTGTTACCAACTTGAGTGAACTGTTGCACATTGATCCTTTCTAGGAAAATGTGTTTAAGATCTAAAGTATATTTTATTATCCAGAAATTATATTCAACTTTGTTATTATTTAAACTTGTTATATTAGAAGTATTTCAACTGGCCAACTGAAAATAGCCAGCACCGAATAGGTTCCAGTAAAGTATAGTTTTACTGTTTTTGCTTTCTAGTCTCTGGAAAAAATAAATAGATAATAATTGAAATATGGAAAAAATAGGTTATTATTTTTAAATCTTCTGCTGTAGCCAAACACAAGGTTACTAAGTCTCTCTGGGTAGGTTGATGCTTCACTCCTCTGCAAATTCTGTTTCTTAGAGTTGCCTTCTTGGTTCATTCTTTCAAGTGTTTGAGCTGTGGTCAGAGTCTTTTACAAACCTCCTTAGGTTAAAATAGAATGGCCCTATGTCAGTGTTGTAACCAGAGTAAATGGAACATAGGTAGGTGGAGAGGTGTGGTTTTCCTGGAATAAATATTTTGCTATCAACTTCACAGCTGTCACAGTAATAATATTTAGTAAGCACTTGCATGTTAAATCCTTTATTAAGTACTTAATGTGCATTATCTCTTTTAATCTTCATCATAACCCTATGAGGACAGTAATGTTATTACCAGCTATTAACCTTGTGATCTTAAAATGTAGAGATTCAGTAAGTGAATGTAAATATTATTTGCACCATTGATATTTTCTAGTCTTTGTTTCCCTCCTTTCTGCCCAAAAACTGACTTTCTAGGTAAAAGAATTTAAATAAGCACTTCCAATAACTAAACTTTTACCTCTCTTCAGATTTCTGTGTTAAGCTTCTAAGAATTAAAATATTTTCTGAGATCTACCTATCTATCTAGTGTATGTGTGTATATACATATTTCCTGGACTTTGTTTTGCTTTTGAGATAGGGTCTCATTCTGACACCAGGCTGGAGTGCAGTGGCATGATTATGACTCACTACAGCCTCGACCTCCTGGGGCTCAGGTGATCTTCCTACCTTAGCACCCCACCCCCCGCCATCCCTACCCGCTCCCCAAAATAGCTGAGACTACAGATACTCGCCACCATACTCAGCTATTTTTTTTTCTTTTTTTTTGGTAGAAACAGTTTTGTCTTGTTGCCCAGGGTAGTCAAACTCCTGGGCTCAAGGGATCTGCCCGCCTTGGGATTCTGCCCACCTCGGGATTCCAGGCGTGAACTACCTCCCCCCAGTCTAGCTTCCTAGACTTTGTAAAATGCATCTCTTTAGAAAGGACTACTTAACCAGTGCTAGAGTTAAGTCATGACCAACAATTACTGGATTCGATCTCTCTGAGAGTTTGGAATATTTAAGGAATCAACCACAGATCAGGCAACAAGGTAAACATATAGAAGGAAAAAAATCTGTGCTATCCACTTGCTGTCATTTAAAATACAAAAGCACCTCCCATAGGATGGAGATGGATTCTAGGATTTGCACATGTGGTAGGTAACTAATTGAGGAGTCACTTTGTGGGGTGTGGGAGAGCAGTGCTGTGTTTTTTCCTAGTTTCTTTTTGACTTTGTTGAGAGGAAAGATAATAGTAAAGATTATTGTTCAATTTCCCAAAGTATGGTTTTCTTTGTCCTGCAGTGGAAAACGTAGCTTTTCTCTAACTTTCTTTTTACCTCCTGACCCAGCTCACTTTGTTCCCCACTAGGAAAATGTTGACTGGATTCTGGCTAAGATGTGTGGCCTCTCGGGAGAGTTTTGTGCCAGAGCGTTCTGTGTAGGAGGCTCACTTTAGGCCAATTTATTCAGGCAGCAGGTCAGGCTAGGGCTGTTGGCCAGAAGTGCTGTGCGTCCTCTGTCTTGGAGACACAGAGCTACTTGGAGCTGAGCTACCGTGTGGTATTAGTAAACATTTCCCACCCCCACACACACTTGAGGAGCAGAACTCCCCAGAGATGTCTGTGTCTGGTCCCTCGCAGCTGGGTTTTTACAGAGGCTAGATGCTCACTTAGCCATCTCGGCTGTGATTCAGGATAACCACAGCCCGCTTCTAGCTTGCTTTTTGATTTTCCTATTGGGAAAGAACAGTCGCAGTAAAGCAGTATCTAGGAAGAGGAAAGCCTTCACCTAGTCAGACTTTTGCACAGAGTCCTGTTATACCACCACTGGGCAGATGATAGTCATAGCAGCTAAAGAATGGGGAACAACTGGGGGTGCTCTGTGGCATTGATCTTAAAGCTACAGAGTCAGGTTTGACCTCAAAGCAATTTCCTAAATTATTAAATACACGTAACTCTTATTGCTCATGTTCTAATCCGCGGTCTTTGTTTGGCATATTATTGGCCTGATAAATGCTAATAAACCATTGTTTCTCAGCATGTAACTTACATGATGGGGATTTGATTAAGAAAGTACTTTCAAGCATCTTACTTCATAGGAAACTTTATTAGAAATAAGATAAGACCCATTCAATCTGTATTCTCTTAAAAATGGGTTGTGGGTTATTCTCCGAATTCTCTGCTGTCTGTCCTTTCCTGTACTCCACTGTAGCTGTTTGGTATCTCTGTTCCAAGAAATTCAGAGCACCTGTCATACCACATCTTAAAAGGAGGAAATGAAAGAGATAAAAGAGGCTTGTTTAGAGGAGAGCTGAGTTTATTGTGTAGTTTTCTGGTGACTCAATCAGGGTTCCTTTCACTTTGATAAACTGCATTCTTCATATTCCCTGGTGTAATTTGGCCACATATTGATCAGGTATCAGTATCAATTGGGATAATTTCATTATCAACTTACTTGTTTTTTACAAAAGCTAGTCTTCACTCTCATTTTAAGCAGCACAGAGTTCCTGGGATCAGTCACAGACATTGTCACCAGACTTCTAAGATGCTGTTGAAGTCAGTTCCAATTGTTACTTTAATGCTGTTGAGGAGCTAGGAGCTCTCCAGATAATAGGCCAGCTGCCTGAGCATAACACTGATGACCTTTTGTAGCACTCAAAGATTTTGTTTGGGGTTGTGTCTTCAGTAATTCATCACAGCTTTTGTGGTTTTGTTTTGCTTTTTAAATCAAACATGGTAAAGATTTCCTTTTATGCTCTCCTTTTAGCTACTTGGCTTCTGAAGTGTTACTTTGTTTTCCTAAATTTACAGTAGCTGCCAGTCTTGTGCTGAGTTCTCCTCTAAGTACACTGAATTGTGCAATTCTTGCTTGGCCCAGTTTTGGACAGGCACCTTTCCCAGAACCCAGTGGACTTCTCAGAGGTTAAACAGTTTTGGCAAAAACTGTAAATACTGACTGAATAAAACCATAAAAACTGAAATCTCAAGAACGGGGAAAAGATGATTCCTGACTGCAAGCCACATGGATGCAGAGGACCCATTTTTTTTTAAAAAAGTTTGTTTCTCTATTCAAGCCTTCTTAAGTTTGATCATTCTTATGATCTTCTCTTTGCCTCAAATAAAACCATCATTATCATGCCTTTTATGATTCTTGATTCCTGTTGGCAGTGGCAGGGATAGAAACTATAACAACTGTTTTTTCTTAGTTTATTTTAACCTTTTCATTACCCTGAGTCACAGTCAAACTATGACAGAAATAGAAGGTTACAAATAGAAGGGTTTTATAAAGAGACCCACCAAAAAAAAAAAGAAAAAAAAAACTGGAAAATAATTTTTTGGAGAAAAAAAAAAAAAAAAAAAAAAAAAAAAAAAAGGGTATAAAAAAAAGACCAAAAAAAAAAAAAAAAAAAAAAAAAAAAAAAAAGATTTTTGGCAAGGAATAACAATCAGATCATTTAAAGATTTGGTAGGATTTAAGGAACTTTTTTTGGCTAATTTTTGTTGTAATTTCTAGATATTTCTCTATTTAAAAAATAAGAATATGAATGTGTTTCTGGTAGATACTTCTGTAGCTACATCTTGTTTAACATCTCTATGAGCTTGTAAATGCATTTTGGTTTGCGGCTTCTTTAGATGCCTGTTAATAGATTTGGTTTTTCAGAGTAACCCAGAGTACTTTTCTAGTAAATTATAAAGGACTTATGTTTTAAAACAGTGTCTCCATTTTGTAAGTTTTAATATTTACATGAAGAGCTACTGCATATGGAGCTCTTGATCATGTAGCTACAGTCCTTAAATTTATGTTTTAAATTTATAGATTTGTTTCTTTTGATTGAGACATCATCTCTCTCCACACTGCCTTCTCTCTTATGTCTATTTTAACAATGCAACTGGCAGTTTATTAATTCTTCAACTTAGTGATGACTTTGTTCTTACATATTGAAGGGTAACATTTACTTTCAACTTTTTGTTAAAACTAAAATTCAGAATAATTTTTAAAAAAGAAAAGGAACATGAACCAAGGCTAAAAACAGATAGATGAACAAAACAAATCAGCAGAAAATTTTGGATTTGTAACTGATCTTCCTCCAAGGAGCATTATCCAAGTGTCAGAAGTGACCCACTCCTGTAACAGCAGCATAGCTTGCTGACTGAGAGCATGGTCTCAGGAGGTTAACTGTCTGGGTCCTGATCCTGTTTCTGCTACTCACTCCCTCTATGACCTTGGGAAAATTTCCTAAATTTTCTGTGAATCAGTCTCTGTGTTGGTAAAATACGCATAATACTGGTATGACTTCTTAGGAGTATTATTAGAGTAAAATTAATCAATATTTATAAAGACCTTAAAAGGGACTTTAGTACAAAGTAAGTTTCCATTTTTTTAAAAAAAAATGAAAAATTGATGAAAACATCTCTACTTTTAAGATAATATGTTTCTCAATTTTGAAAACAGCAAGTAAATACTTCTCCTGCATTAAAGCTAGAGCTCCCATTCTAGTAAAGTAACCACTTACACCAATCAGTTATAGAAAACAGGTTTTGTTGAAGAAGAGAAGTTAGCAAAGGAGTGTTTGATCTATTTAGACCTAAGAACTTAAAAAAAATTCTTTGTCTACTAAAAATAAAATGATATTTTAACAGGCAAATTAATTTGTAAATCTTGTTTACTAAAGTAGGAGTTATAAGAGATTCATTTCTTGGCTTAAGACTTTTAAAATCTTCATGACGTGTCATTATAGTGTAAAATCTGGAAGAAATATTAATTCTCAAATGAATATATCCTATGGGAGGCAACTAGTGGTTTAGTTTGGAATGTCACGCCCATCTCTCTTCATCCTCAAGGCTATTGATCTCACACCAATCACATCCAATCTCTCTCTTCTGATTGCTTATTGGTTTCTTCCCACTTTCTGTCATTGGCATAGCTGAGTTCCTTGTTTTGAATCAGACACTAAAACTTTTTTGTTTCATTCTGCTATCAAATCTTACTAACACCTCTCCTCCTTTTTGCTGATCAGCTATCAGATTTTTCTCTTTGCCACTTAACTTCCTCAGCCATGTAATCCCATATCCAGTGTTATCAAACAAGATTTAATTTGGCTTTCCCTTCCTCACCTTAAACTCTCTGAGTTCAAAAGTTAACTTATCTCCCTTTTGTTAGTTTATTGTAATTAAGTCACATTCTGATAGAAGACAGTCATATTTAACAAAGGACCAGTATCTTGAATATCTGAAAAACCTTTACAAATTAGTAAGAAAAAGGAGGCAACCCAATATAAAAGTTAGGGAAAAACATGAACATGCTGAACACCCACTTCAAAGAAGAGAAAACATGAATGGCCGATGAACATGAAAAAATGTCCAAACCTATTAGGAAACAAGGAAAGGCAAAATAAAACCACCATGAGATACCATTTCACACACAACTTGCACATGTTAAATTGTGATGGTTTCAAAGATTGGTGAGAATGTGGAGAATCAGCACTCTCATACTTAGTTTGTGGGACTAAATTTTGGAGCAACAATCTTGGGAACAAATTTGGCATTATCTAATAAGATTAAAGATGAGCAAGCCTGTGACCCAACCATCCTACTGCTGGCTACGTAACATGTATGTTAGGAGACCTGGATAAGATTGTTTCAAACAGCAATGTTAAGAACAGCCATGTTAGGAACAGCAACAACACTGGTGATGACCAAAATATCCATAAATAGTAGAATGAGGCTGGGCACAATGGCTCACGCCTGTAATCCCAACACTTTGGGAGGCCAAGGCGGGTGGATCACCTGAGGTCAAGAGTCTGAGACAAGCCTGTCCAACATGGTAAAACCCTGTCTGTACTAAAAATACAAAAAATTAACCAGGCATAGTGGTGGGCACCTGTAGTCCCAGCTACTGGGGAGACTGAGGCAGGAAAATCGCTTGAATCTGGGAGGCAGAGGTTGCAATGAGCCAAGATTGTGCCACTGTACTCCAGCCTGGGTGACACAGTGAGACTCTGTCTCAAAAAATAAAAATAAAAAATAATAGAATGGATAAATCAATCATTGGCTATTAATTCAGTGGAATACTATGCACCTGGAAAATGAGTGAACTACAGCTACACGAATCAACATAGATAAATCTCATATGCAGGATGTTGAGCAGAAGATGCTACTCACAGCAATTTGTAAAGTATACTTTCCATTCTGGTATATTTTTTAGGGGTGTGTACACATGTACTGCTGTGAAAAATACAATAAAGAGCAAGGGAAAGATCATTTAATATTTAATATTTAAGACAGTGGTTACTTCTATGGAGAGGAAAATGGATTCAGGAAGGGACTAAAGGAGGCTTCAAAAATATTGTAACCATCTATTTCTAAGACTGGACAAGACATTCTTTCCCCTTTAAAATGGATAGACCCATTATATGTAGTTCTATGTCTGATAAATTTTATGACTAGTATATAAATAATTTACATAATCAATAACGACTCTTAGGCTTTTAAAAACATTCTGTTAAAGGTTCTTCAATGTCAAGTGGGTTTTTGTTGAGTCCCTCTCTCAATCTTGATATTTAAGCATTGCATGGTGGAATAGAAAGTTAAGGTCTCAGTGAGGTATTATTGGAATTAGATAATATGGATATTCACTTGAAGGTACATTGAATAAAACTGGCTTGATGCCAGTTAAACAATATCTTCTAAGTCATAATGAAGCTAGCTGTTTATAACATTTCAAATATTTTACAAATCATGATGATAATGTAATTCTGGAAAAACTCAACTGAATTGAGTCATATAAGACAGATGCTGAGATGAAAGTATGGAAATAGTGTTGATAAAGGGAAACCACGGACACTGTCTAGAAATCCAGAACATTGTAAGGTCGTGGGCCTTTATTCATGTAGGTTGATTTTAGAGTTCCCCTGAAATGATTTGTTACTACCAGAAATCAATATTAGGGGAAGATGGAGAAACCTGAAAACTCTCACAACTCTGTTTTTGTTTTTCCAATTGCTGCATGGACCATCATATGTAAAAGTGGGCTTGGCACTAAAAAAAAAGGAAAGAACAGTGTGTCCTTTTAGCCTTTAATTCTGCAAACACAACTCTGGAAATTCCCTTTTGAGTTCTCTCTGCCCCTTCCTCCTTTTCACCATCTGGCAGGTGGAGTGTATGACTGTGTTTCCACATTTTCTCCTTTCATCCTCTGAATTCTCTACAAATTTAGAATCTGCAGAGAAACAGAGGGGTGTTCAAGGAGTTAGGGAGTTTATGATGGGATGCTTAGGTATAGGCCTGTAGAGTTAAGAGACTGCCGTAGGTACGCCGGTGTTTGTTTTTCCTTACCTGAAGCATTTGTAGCCGAGGAATCTGTAGTAGAGGAATTCTGTCAATTCACATCTACTTGCAGTTATATGGCATTCTATAGGGAAGTGCATGATTTTGTATTATAGCATGGATGCCATGCAACAAGCTGGTTTTCTTTCCTTCATCTTTGGTTTTCACAGTTTGCTGACACTCCATCAAAGGCACTTAATTTTAATGCCAAATACAGAAACACAAAGGACATGTGACAATGGGAAGAGGGTGGGGTGGTTGTGCCTTATCGCTATTGTAGGAAGTGGAATCTTCTTATTAAAACTTATATTATACAAAATACAAAAACAAAAAACAAGGAACCCACACAAAATAACCCAGAATTAATTCTGGTAAAAATTCACAACTATTTCTGATATGAGGCAATTGTCTTATAACATTGGTTTTAAATGATGTTATTACATGTGTTAAAGTTATCTAGAAATAGAAATTTCCTTCCATTACTCCTTTCACTTGCCCCAGAATTATAAAGAAATGGACATTAGAACATTAGAATGTAAATTTATTAAATTGTAATCTGTTTGATTTCTCAACTTTATCAGTTTATGAAGTTTAGTGAACATTGTTGTTTAGAGAGGCATTATTAGAGATGTGTCAGGAGGTAACAGAGATGTTAAAGTTCTTTGCCACCAAAGGAAGTGGGAAAGCAATGTTACTGTGTCATTATTCACATTTGCTAAGGTATAAATTCCTTTGTTAGAAGTAGGCAGAAGAACCCTTCTAGAAACAATAGTTGGACCCAACCAGAGAGTCTCACTGTTTTTATTTAATATTTGTGAAATAAAAGGCCTAAAACCATGAAATTGAATCATTTGTATTGGAAAGTGAAGTCTTAATGGATTCTGGTTTAACTATTGAATTAATTTTTCAATAATACATCAAATATTTCATATGTAAATTTGTTCTTTTTCAATTTTAGAGCAGGTGGGGTGGAGCAATTGAAGGAAATTTCTATTTCTGAAGGACTTTAATAACTAAAATGCAATTGTTTTAGCCCAGTGTTATAAAGAGCAATAGCATATAGAAAGATGGATAAGAAGCATAGAGAAGTGGTATCTAGGACCAAGAGCCATTGCACAGTTTGTGAGAGTAATTAACACATGTGAACACATGTGCATACACACAATACTTTTTTTTTTTTTTTTTTTCGAACTAAGTATCTACTTCTAAAGATCACTCATCTAGAGTTTAACTTAAGCTCCTTTTTGAGCTTCCAGCTCACAAAGCAAACTTCATTTGGGTTGTGGATGACTTAACTATTTTGCTCAATTCTTACTGAATCTATTGATAACCATGTTGTGTTCCTCCTTTTTCTCACTACATGGTCTCCTTACCACTGAAAATGAAGATTGTTGCGTCCACTGTATCCTGGCTTGCTTGTTCTGCGAATTCCTGACCCTTTGCAATATTGTCCTGGGACAAGCGTCTTGTGGCATCTGCACCTCAGAAGCCTGCTGCTGTTGCTGTGGAGATGAGATGGGGGATGACTGTAACTGCCCTTGTGATATGGACTGTGGCATCATGGATGCCTGTTGTGAATCATCAGACTGCTTGGAAATCTGTATGGAATGCTGTGGAATTTGTTTTCCTTCATAAATATTTATCTTTTGTTTGTGTTAAAACTGGAGAGTGTTTAAAAATTTACTTTTAGGGGGAAGAAAAGCACATTGTAAGATTCTCATGAAACAACATGGAATTTGCACTGTTAACTCATTATTGTAATAATCTCTGAAAGCCTTTTTACTTTAACTGAATCTACATGGTTTAATATGTGAAATTTTAACTACTTTAACTAGTTTTATAAACTTCTTAATATGTTACAATAACTTAGGGACATTTTGACACCCCCCTCCCCAAATGTTAAATGTCTTCTCCTTTTTACTGGTATTTCTATTTCTAACCATTCTCAGGAGCCCTTTGCTCCAAATATATTATTTTTCAGTGAGTATTTAAACCTGGCAGTTTATTTGATATGTATCTATTCGTGATTAAAAGAAAGCAGTCTTGGCCAGGCATAGTGGCTCACGCCTGTAATCCTGGCACTTTGGGAGGCCAAGGTGTGCAGACTGCCTGAGCTCAGAGTTCGAGACTAGCGAGGGCAACATGGTGAAACCCCGTCTCTACTAAAATACAAAAAATTAGCCAGGTGTGGTGGCAGGTGCCTGTAATCCCAGCTACTTGGGAGGCTGAGGCAGGAGAATTGCTTGAACCAAGAGTTGAAGGTTGCAGTGAGCTGAGATTGTGCCACTGTACTCCAGCCTGGGTGACAGAGCGAGACTTCATCTCTAAATAAATAAATAAATATGTAAATAAATAAACCAGCCTTTATTTTAAAAGAAACTTTAGGAAACAAATCCACATAATAGTTGGGAACCAGTGCTGATCTCTCTCCCTTACCTTCTCCGCTTGTTTAACAGATGCTGAATGCCTACTGTGTAGACTCTTTTCCTCAGACTGTGGAGATAGATACAGTTCCACTCCTGTCCACAGGAACATGAGATTTAGCAGACTAAGCAGGTGTGTAAAGAATGAACCATACCACAAGGCATACTGAAGTGAGGATTATAAGAGACATATACTCAAAAGGCTGTTGGAATACGCAGAAAATTGCTACCAGAATATTCAGGAAGGCTTCAGGGAGAATGTGGCATTTGAAGACGCTCTTAGAATGAGTGATTCATCTGGTATTTAAATGAATTATTTCAATTTTTGACAAAGTTTTAGATGGACACCCTAAATCGTGTCAGCACTTAACCAGTTAAAAGAACAGTGCCTTCAGCATCCTTTGTTATTAGTTGCAGTAATACAGCTTTTTAAAAAAGCTATAAAGTTTAAATTAATAAAAGTATGCATTTTCTTACACATAATTTAAATGTTATCATACTTTTTTTGATGAAAACATAATGCCTTAGTAAAATAGCTCTATTTAATAAAGAAGATTGAGTACTCTGACACATTTCATTTAAATTGGGAAATTTTTAATATTAAAATCCCAGTGTTCTGAGTTATTCAAAGGCTCTCTTTTATTTGAGAGCTTTAGGTCTTTTTGGGATGAAAGCATTTTAGTTGTTTACTTTGGTTTGTTTCTTAAGCATTGCTATTTTTTGTAAACACAGATAAATGGAAACCATTCTTTTCAAAGCAGAAGAAATCTAGACATCCACTACTGTGACCAAATTCCTGTATTACAACTTTATGTTAAATTAAACTAATATGGCAGGTTATAATGATCCTTAAGTGCAAAGAAATCAGTCAATTACAAGACTAATTATATAGTTATTGAGACGTAGAGACTGTGTGGCTTAGATGAAAGGGAGAGTAAATTTTCGTACCATGCACTCTCCTACTCAGTTTGATCTCTCTAAAATTGTAGTTTGGTTTGATTTAATATACTTCTTTGTAGAAATTTTGAAAGTATGCTTTGGGATTAATAATTATTTTTAATTTTTCTGGCTGAATATCACATTGATAGTAACAACAGAAGCATAATTTTAGGAAGCCTTTCGCAAACCTAGCCTTTTAAGAGAGGTTTTTAACCTGAAGTATGAGAATATCACCTGTGGTTTTTCCTTTGAGATGAAACCTAGTTTCTAGTTATCTCATTACTTAAAGGGCTTAAAAAAGAAAAAACTTAGCAAACTTTTGAATCTTTCTTTTATTGCTACTTATACGTACATACACACATACAAAACCTTTAAATTTGGGGATCTGAATATAATTCTGGTAAATAACTGTCTTCATTTTTCTCCTCTAAAGAACTTAATTCATTTGTTACATAAAATATAAGGAAATCTTTGTACTATTTTACAGTAGCCACAATCTAAATATTTACATATACCCAAAATTAACTTATGCTTATATGTTAGGATGTGAGAATATCATCTGTTTATGGACACATGAAACCTCCTAATTACCTGGAATTGTTAGAATATTTGGCTTTTTATATGCAGTTTTTCAACAAGTGATTAGTCTAATATTTAAACATATACTGCTACAATTTGTGATGAAAATATTAGCACATTTGAAATACTGTTTCTCCATAACAGAGAATGTTAATGGATACCAGAATTTTATTTTTGTATTTATGTTCATAGTACGTTTCCTCTTGTCTAGTCCAGACAGTCATTCCATAAAGTATCTTGTATAATTAAAAGGAAGACAGAAAAAGGAAAAGTAGGCAAATGTGAAAATAGTTTCAATATATCTTATGATTTCTTAATGTAAAATGTTTTGTTGAACTGTATGGCTATCATGACTAAGTGCTAGAATTTATAGTTATAGGCAGTGTCCTTTTCAATGTGGAAAGGCTTTTAAAATGTTTTAAAACTGGACTTGTATTATCCTGAATACACTATTTCGAAAATTTTTTAAAATGAGTTCTTTATTTTGCTTTACCATATGTTTATATCTAATTGACATATTGACTAATATTTGAAAGAATTCAACCATAAGTTAAAACCTGTAGGTTGTCTTTATCCTGTTTCATCCCTGTCTGAAGATTTCCGAGTCTTCTTATGTAAATCACATGACTCGTGTCCATAAATGAACTATGAAAAATATCGATCAGTTTATGGTGTAAATGATCATTGACATGTGATTTCAAAACATAGTGTTCTTTTAAAATTTTATAATATGTCAAAATACAAGTTTTTTACATCGTTTTAGTAAATTAATTTCATTTATTTACTTTGGAACTATATTTCCACTTAGAAAAACTAAGGTAATTTTACAATATGTGCCGAGATTAAAAACCAATGCAAAAATGCTCGAACATCTATGAAATTGAGTCTTAGATTTAATGAATTTCACTCAAAAATAAATCAGAAGAATTTCCATGTAGGGCATATAGTGGCACAATTTTTGTAAATGCTTTGCAGTTAGCATCTAACTAAAACAGTACAGTATGACTTTATTTAGGAGAAGACTTTTTATTTAGAAAGTTATTTTTTCATTTTTACAGTGTATCAACTGTATCCATTTTCCTCACCTGGGTAGTCAATGTTATCTGAGCAGTTCAAGGAGTAACCAAGGCAACCTTATGTAATAACTTTCCATTCTTTATCCATACAAACTCTGTCAGTGCCCTAGATTCTAATGTTATAAGAGTCAAACATCACTGCCTAACATAAATAAGACTTGAGCCCAGAGACTCTATATCTTGCCTTCTTGAATGATACTTAAATGTTTAGATTTACCTAACTGCCTAATTAACCAAGTTATTTATTCATAAGACTATTTTTCAAATTATTCAAGACCTTTATGCCCCTTCCAATTACTTGTGATTTGTAGGTCTGTAGGATTGTTATATCTAATCTGACTGGTGACAGAAAATTTCATCAAATACCATAATATCCAGTTTGTTTTCTTTTACACTAATACAGCAGAACATATCATTTTTGTTTTAAACAATGGGTAATATATTAATAGGGTTTGTTCCACACTTACTATTTATAGTTTTTGTAATCAAGCATTGGGTATTAAAACAAAATCCTTTCAACCCTTCATCTCCAATATGCCCACACAATAAACTGCGATGAGTGTTTTCTTTGTGCTTGGATTGGTACTAGGCACCTCAAGAAAGTCACATAACCCTTAAGAAGTTTCAACCCCGGGAAGAAGTTTGGCACCTCCCGTGAGAAAACAGTTTCAACAGTGAACCTGCCAGTGTTTACTTCCTTATTTAAGATTGCTTTTAGAGTTTGCTTAAAATGGAAGAAGTTGTGGAGAGGGGATACTATTGTAATGCAGCCCTAACATGGAGGGTGGGTGTTACAAAAGCTATCATTGATGACTAAATCTTCTACATACTTTGCAAAATTCTCGGTGGACCACGACTGCTCCTTTTAAAGCACTATAACTCAAAATATCATATTTATGACCAAATTTTAATGAAGACAATAGACAATCTGGAAATGAAATAAAACCACAGCCGAGCCCCACCTGGAAAGCAGTGTCTCTATGCAAACAGAATCTGCACCACCCATTCTTCACCAAACTGTCACAATAGCATGACACTTTCCACTAGAGCCTCAACTATAACTCTTAAGCAGCCAGATGTCAAGTTAAGTAGCTTCCTGCCTTCTGACTGAACTGTGGCTAGTAGTTCTACTTCCATTGTTTGTTTGTCTATTTATGCGCTCAATTCCTTACCACATCCCATTTAGTGCTCACTGAAAAGGAAGCATTAATTTAGCTGTGAGGTGACCGTGAAGAAATCATTTCAGATAACCATCCTTTGACACATTACCAACATGGGGTATAGATATGTGTGTTAAAGACAAAGTATAGCTCTGCAATTAGGTGTTCACTTCCAGGCAGGTCTTTGTGTGAGGTTTAGTTGAGAATGTAATTATTAGGAAAATGGTGAAAAGCAAATTCAAACAAATTCTAAGTTTAGCTTGAAAAATGGAAAAGGTTCTTAAGTTCTGTCTGATGCATAAAGGGGTAGAAGCAAAGGAATTATGCTCCAAAGCCAAGAAAGAGGGTGTACAAAAGCAGCTGATCCACTTGACATAGTTCATAGCCTTTTGCAAAGGAATAAAAGCCTGTTGAGCAGGGAACCAAAAGATCTCATTATAGGATGAAGCCAAGCCATATTAAAGCTTGTGCACTAGTAACTATGTCTAAAAACAGCCTGCTGTTTTATATTGAACCAATACATTTCTTAACTTGGTAGGTTGCAGTGTAAAGATGTACAGAGCCTGTCTGCTGGATGCTATGCCAATTACAGATGTGGCAGAGTGGTGTCAAACACCTACAAATAGTTAGATCGCAAGCAATCTTAGAGTGAAACAAAAGAAGTTTTAGAATGTCACCTCAAAACCTAGTTCATCGTGTGTGTTTGACTTTTAGAGTCTTGAAATCACCTTTATTATATAATTTCATGTGGACGTCATATGATCCCTCAATCAGAATGCACAATTCTTTCAAGGACATGAATAGTGCCTGAGAGATAAGGAGACTATCTTTTAAAAGTAACATCTTTAGATGACAAGGTGTCTCTGATCAGCTCTGCAGAAACTGTGTTTTATTGGTGCTGAGGTGAAGGAGGAGTAAAATACCCATGAATACATATTATATTAGATTTTGTTAGATCATCAAAAAGAATAACTGGGCATATTTACACAATTACATTTTAGTAAACTGTTAGGCCAGCTTAACTATAATACATATTCTGGTAAAAGTACATTAAATCGCAATCCAAAAGCAATTTAGCTGCTGAGGACATTATTTTTTTATCTAATTATTCACAAATTAATGAATAAAATTAAATTCCAATCACTGAAGAAAATGAAGCAATGGTGAGAATCAGAAGTACAGATTAGTTAAAGCAAAGATATGCAGTGCATAACAGAATTAAAGCATTTCTTTTATTCAAACTCAGTGCTTAAAAAAGAACAAATCCATCATCTTGAAATTTGACTTGTAGCTTGACATTAAAAATAATATGAGTAGAATTTTCAGTGGGGTAAGCACAAAACTAGTTCAAGTTGTGTCACTCTCAATTACTGTACTCAGGTGGTGTACCCATTAAAATTCCCACTTGTGGGTTCCGCTCGCTATGCAAATGGGGTCATTACCTGGAGAATTTAATTGGTTATGACACTGGGAGTAGGACTTTTCCTTTCAAAATAAACCTACTTACACACATTTTCACTAGAAAGTTGATTGTTATATTTAGTTTGGATTGTTTTGCTCTATAAATATTTACAACAATTAGACTGCCCTTGCTTACTTATTTTTTACAAATAATTAAAAATGGGTTCAAATTAATATGATACGGTTTATTTGTCTCTAAGGCTAGTTAAAATGAATCTTTCATAAGTCCTATTGCTTATCAAAACATTATTTTAAAAAGCCTTTGTATCTTTGCCAATCATCATCAGATGTGGGTACATTTCCAGCAATGTTTTTCATCATTTAATAGTAGCATGTTCTCTTTTATAGTAGCTCTAAATATTTAATTTGAAAGATTTCTTCTATTTTTCTCCTTTTTTGTCACTTTAAAAAATATGCAGCTAAAGAGTTAACCTACCCTTAGATTATATATAAAATATATAATACGTAATATGGCTGAGGAGCCATGTCTATAACATTTTCAAGGTCTTTATATTCACTGATAGCACCGAATGAGGGCATTATTTTGTCAGAGTCAGTACTAGGGACGCTTCCACTGTGAGCCATGAAACTACTAAATTTAAAGTGAACAAACACCAAAGTGGTGTGAAAAGCACAGGGCTCCATGCAAATTTAATTTATTGTGGCGACTTCAGCTACAGAACGCTAAGTTTATTAGCCACCTAACAAAAATATTGATAATGGCCTGAATTTACAAGGAACACTGAAATTACAGTGTGGTTTAGTGGATATGATATTAAGCTGAACATCCATGAATTGAGTTCCTAGACACTGACTCTAAGAGCAGTTCCCAGAGTGAACTTGAAGTAGGAAGAGTTCCTGTAACTATTAACGGGATAATCTCAAGGAAGCATTAACAGTTCCTTGAAAGAGAGGGGTTACACAGTCTAAATTTGTATTACTATATCAAGCTGTACAACAAGCCAAGGTTTTATCACTAATTTATCTGGACCTAAAGGGAATATTTTTCCTTTAATGTAAAAAGGAAATCAGAGAAAAATAATTCCAAGGATATAGAAAAGGAAATACTATAAATTTATAACTGGACCATTGGGCAGGATTTTTAACATCTGTAACTATGGGGAATTTCCCATAGAATATCAAATATGGATCCAAGTCTCTGACGTTCATTTTTCTATGATATTTCTAATTGTGCCCGGAGGATAAGAAAGAGTTGGCGCATCCAATAAATATAATCATTTACATGCACGGAGCTCCCTTTGAAGTTAATAGGACCTATGGAAAGGAGAGTTATGCACCACGAAAACGAAGTTCAACGTGAATCTAGTTCTTTCTTTTTAACATGCAGTGGTATTGCCAATGCATTTGGATTTTCTTGCTGCTTATCTTTCCTTTGTGTGTGATGTTTAAGTTGGAGTTGAGTGAAGTGCTCCATGTGTAGAGGAAAGATAGCCCAAAAAAGAGGATATGGTGATTGGCAGCTTATACTCAGGGACAGCTTTAGGAGATAGCAAAAGTGATAGGGCTGACATTTGTAGAACTTGTTTAACTTTTCAGAAGAAAACCGTATCCGTTTTCTCATTTGATCTTCATAAAACTATGATTCTTTTAGGATAGACGTTATAACTTCCATTTTACAGATGAAAAAACTGGGACAGATTGCTTAAGTTTACTTTTTAAAGTAACATTGTCAGTTACTGATAGACCTAGGAAACCTAATTTCTATTTCTGGATCTTTCCATTAGACGGGTATATTTCTTATGTAATTTTGCATATTACCACATATAATAAATAGATTCAATCAAAACAGCTTTGCTTGAAGCTAGGATGGAAACATGCGGATCTGAAGTCTTGCCTGTCTTGTTTCTTGTCTCCCATCTTTCCTACCTTGAGTGGGTTTCGTGACTTGGGCTCTAAGGGCGAATAAAATTCATAGCTACTGTACTACTTATCTTTCATGGCATACCTTGACCCAAAAGTCAATGAACTCACAATGCGTTACTGTTCTGTGCCTACTTATCAGTGATGTCCATTGTTTTTAGGTGGATGAAGACTCAAGAGTTAGATGTTCTTCATAATATTAGGTGTCAGTCATTTTCCATTTACCACCGTCAGATCAGTTTTTTCTTTCTGCCTGATTTTGTGCCAGGATATCTTGCTTTCTGGTTTCCAGTTGGCTTTGACTGATGGTAGGCACTGGTGGGAAATCAAAAGATGGGAGAGAAGTCAAAGTATCAATTCCCACCCCACCCTTACCCCTGTTCCTTCCAGACAGTGGTTTGATAGTAGGAACCACATTACGGGTTCCCGTGCAACGGCCCCTCTCCCATAGCTATAGCTCTCTCCTGGTACCTCTGCAGGCTCGGAGAAGTAGAGGTTTCCCAATGCTGTTAGTTCCTGGAACTTCAAACTCCTTTGTTGGTCTTCTTACAACTGATTGTTTCTCTGCTAACAGTCCCTTTTATTAATCTCCCTTCAATTAAACCCTATGAGAGAGCCATCTGTTTCCTGCCAGTACTCTGAATAATGAGGTAGTAAGAAAAAGTGAGCTTGTTTGTGTGCAGATGCACATGTCTGAGTTCAATCTCGTTATCATGTATTTCTAAGATTTAAGAAAATATAAATCCTGGGGTATCTTGGATGTTTGTGTCTATTTAACATTGACAGTTACTCAAATATAATAATACAATAATACAAGAACTGCACTAGACACTCCAGAAACTTACTCAACAGTTTTGGTTCAATGCCTACATATCCTCCCTGCTAACTTTTGACACTGTAACAATCTGGGGATGGGGGACAGGGAAAGAAAGAGGGTATTGATACCATGAATGATACAAAGCTTATGGTTGAATTATAAGCCTTTAGGATCCCCAAAGGTGATGAAATTTTCCTTTATTCCCCACAACCTAAAATGGCTCAGTATCATTATCAGCATAAACATACCCATTGGAGAAATCTTAGCTTACAGATTACAGATCCACCCAGAAATGCCATATTTAGGGATTCTATATAAATGTACCCAATGGTTACAAGTTAATATGGTATCTATATGCCTTTGGCACCAAACATTTGTAAACTAAGGTAGGTCTGTTATCAGATCTTAAACACCTGGTTCAATCTTAAGTTAGAAAACTTGCTACTTTCTCTTTTTTCTTCTTCTTTTTTTTTTTTTTTTTTGCGATGGAGTCTCGCTTTGTCACCAGACTGGAGTGCAGTGGTGCAATCTCAGCTTACTGCAGCCTCCATCTCCCGGGTTCAAGCGATTCTCCTGCCTCAGCCTCCTGGGTAGCTGGAATTACAGGTGTGTGCCACCACATCTGGCTATTTTTTGTACTTTTAGTAGAGACAGGGTTTCAGTATGTTGACCAGACTTGTCTCGAACTCCTGACCTCAAGTGATCCGCCCACCTCGACTTCCCAAAGTGCTGGGATTACAGGTGTGAGCCACTGTGCCTGGCCTAAAGAGAGACAATGCATGTTAATTCAATAGCATTACATGACTGGAATAGAAGCAAGTATAATTGCAATGAGAATTGAGAAGTGAGAGTGACTAAGTCTCCTTAGGAGAATCAGTAAATTTTCTCAGAAGAGGAAGCATTCATACTTGGATTTGGAGAAGTTTTCATCCATGCATTATTTATCCATACATTGTGCATTTACAGTTATGTTGCAGCAGGATGGAGAGTAGGGAGCCATAGGAAGAAGCAGAACTGAGTCCAGCGAGGCAGCACCTTAAATGTCTTGCTGAAGGCTCCCAATTTTGTCTTGTAGGTGATACGAAGCTTTCTGAAGATTTGAATCAAGGAAATGGTGAGATCAAATTTATATTTTGATCACATTTTTATGGGGGAAGCAGTATGGATGATGAACTCAGGGAGATGAAGAATGAACTTGGATAGGCAGTTGAAAGGTTTTCCATTCATTTACAAACACAAAAGATGGTGAGGACCTGAACTAACCCATTGGCTGTAGGGACGGATGGGTGAGAGGGAACTGAAGTAATATCTTTCTGGAAAGATATTGAAAGACTATCCCTAGGTGAATAAACATATTAAACATGCCCAGTGTTTGCATACAAACTGACTATATGAATGTTAAATAAAAGTCAAGTTCATAGAAGTTATAAAGTACATTCATGTTTCAGGTCACAAATGTTATATTTTCCTTAAGCAACGCAATGGATTTGAAAGTGATTCATAGGCAGTTTCACCAACATTAGGAACTTTCATCATAATTCCTATTAGGGTTTACATGATGGCAATGGTAGCATATGTGGTACTCAGGTGGGTGAACTAGTAAAATAAGTGCCAGAGTAAAATCTTCCAGTTCCCTAGTATGCCAATGTTGTATATTAGCCAGAGGGTGTGGTAGGCAGAAGTGGGAGAAACACAAGAAGCCAAGGAGAGATGGACAAGGCATATCCAGAGTACCTGGCATATAAGAGATGTACAATTATATATTTGTTGTTTTTTAAGTGAATGAATGGGTAAATATATATGCATATTATAGTATGAATAACCTAAATAATGTGAACAATTGAATATGTAGCCCTAAGATGCATACTGCATGACAATTGCAAGCATAATAATTGAAAGAGAAAAATTTTCCACCAACCTATATGCACACACTGACTTGACCATTTTTAACTAAATCAACTGGTTGCTAACTGATTTTTAACTTGCTTAATGAAGTTCAGTTCCCGTCATAAGTCTTAGGTATTGTATGGTCCAAATCTCTTTGGTTGGCCTCTAGCAGCCCTGCAATTAGTGAGTAAATCCAAAATTATATTTTTGCCAGCCTTTGTCTTTTTACACCACCTGATTCAAATTCTCAGATGGGCATGTTCTCAATTTTGTTAGTCTGGGAGGTGTTTACTGGCCCCAAGAGATTGCCTAATTTGTCATAATTTATGTGCATCACACATTTTGTTTTCTTGGTCCGAATAAAATAATCCAAACTTGCTTTAACAATTTTATTTTCACAATAAATTACAAAAGGGTCATGGAATGAAAATTTGTGTTTTTTTTTTTCAAAAATAATTATGCTAAAATGTAAATATTTAAATTTGCATTGGAAATACAAGTGAAATTTCAAGGTCTTTAAAATACAGGTGCTTACTAAGAAAAACAAGAGAGAAGAGGCACCACCAGGGCAAAAGCAAGCCACGTGGATTATTTTTGTCTCTAGTGGTAGAGGATGATACTTAAAGGAAATCACAAGGCAGCTTCCCAGGCAGATGTTCAATTTTCATCTGGCAATTAGATCATCAAATAGGAATAAAGAGCTTTTATCTGTTCTTGCAAATATTTATTTTGAAGTAATTGTTGAAAGCATGGGAGACAAGGCAATGGGAATCCTAACCATAATATAAAATCTTAAATTTACCAGAATCTTGAAAGGTTTTATATTCTGATTCCATGAGTGTTTTTGTGTTGAGTGAATGACATAGACTAAAAGGAATAATGGGTTGAGGCTTTCCATTTGTAGTGAAGTCAAAAGGTTGCCATTTATTTGGATTAGATTTTCTCTCAAGCAAATATTTTTAGGCCCTTAGTCCTAAAATATGATGAATTGTACTAAATACATAGATAATGCAGATATTTAGGCAGAGGTTATCACAAAATCTATCTATTTTTAAAATATTTCAATACTTAGTGCCAGCATTTTAATTATTTCTTCTTCAAAGAAGAGCATCCATCTCTGACAAATAACCATTTCCAGGGGGACCAAAGTTAATATTTAATAAGAGAAAACATTTCACTTTTCCACTCTCTTAAATTTCAACAAATATACAATTTTGAAAAGTATCAAAATGCCAGAATATCTTTGTGATAAAAAAGTTATATCCTTTCTATATTCATTTAAAAATTCACATTATTTATAAGTTGGCAGACTGTCTTCAAGAAGTTTTTTCCAAATGAGAAAATGTGGCGTGATAACGTATTGCATAATTACATTCCAGGTTTGCATTAACAAAGTATTATACTTGTAAGTTTTACAAGCAGAAGTAACTCTGTGGTTGTCATATATTACAGTACACACAATTTGATTGTTATGGAGTAGACATCTGCCAGAAACATTTCAGTTTAGCATGATGAATTTACCTTAGCCCTGTCAAGAATCACATTACAATGCCAAAGTATTGCTTTGAATATATGTTGAAAAACAGAAATAAATTTGTTGAGGTAGGGTTTCAAATCCCCTCAGAATCATGTCATTACTGGTATTGTGGCTAGGCACATGCGAGCTCCAGTTACTCTGTGGGGGATTTACCAACAGTGAATGTCACTCATTTAATCAGAACAGCTAAAGAAAAGATATTGTTGACTGTGGGTGAGGCAAGGAGTTTATCAGCATCACAGCAAGGATTCTAGCATACTCAATTTGCATAAACGTATAAGGATATTTAAAACATAATCCCTTTCCAAGCCACTTAAACATATTCGCATGGGAAGTTGCTTGTCTGTAGCCCATTTTTCTGCTAATGGTATACTTCTCTGAAAGAATTAGCTTCATAACTACTAAAGGATATATTTACCTCAAAATACCAAATTACAACCTTTTTTTTTGTTCAAATAGTGGAAGGTACACTTTCCGTGTGTGAAGTACAAGGTTATTACAAGGGACACAGCAGGAGAGGCAAACAACAGGCAGATCGGTCCAAACTCAAACAGGAAGTAGTGACACATTCATTTCCAGGGTCCCTGGGAGCCTTGCTAGATCACAGTCTCCTCTGCAGCGCACTGTGGCAATGCCAGATGAAATTTTACTCTAATTTCTTGAAAGACCTGTGAATTCTATCAAGAATTTGCTGCACACTTTGGAAAGATTTTACGGTGTAGACATGACCACATGATAGACTTCTTATATCCATAGAAACTTTTAAAGTCTAAGATGCAGAATAAAGACTACTGCCTTAATAATACCAAAGGGCCACATCCACATAGGCAAGATTGTGAGCAAGGTTCACAGTTTAACTACCATAACATTTAGCTGCCACTTTCATTTGAGAAATGTGGCAGATAAAAGCAGTTTCAATATTGCACCATTGCATTAATGTAGATGTCGCACAGATATATTAAATTCTTTCCTCTCAACACCATGCTCTAAGAAAGTAGTAAAAGTATTATGTTTGCATGATACTGATTTGACATGTAGTCTGAGAAATATATGAAATGTATTTTTAAAGGACTTGGCTTATGAAAAGTCGTATCTGGGGGAGTGTGGAATCAATTCTCAGGGATAGTTTATGGTCCAGGAACTCTTACAAGGTAATGGGAGAAACTGGTGTATATATACGTATGTAGAAAAACTCTAGCAAAAGAAAAATTAATATCCTATATTGAACCTCATCAAAGGAGAATAATAAAAAATCATACAATCACTTTTTGTGTTTATATGTACAAGACGTCAACAATATTCTCTTGGTCTAAAAATTAGGTTTATGTCATTTTCCAGTTTGCCTTTTGTATCTTCTGGTTGCTTCCAACTCAGCTAGAAGTACTGATTTTTGTTATATTCTGGTGAGCTAAATATAAAGAGATTCCAGAAAATAATAAACTTTTAATGGTGTACTGATACAAAGACATACATGCACACATAATTAGGATACAGGAGATCTATCTATCTATCTATCTATCTATCTATCTATCTATCTATCTACCTATCTATCTACCTATCTATCTATCATCTGTCATCTATCTAGCTCACCTCCCTGTATGATGTAACCACCTATATCCTGGAAGAACATTCTGAATATCTGATACGGAGGAAATTCGTTGACACTACTGTAGCAAAATCTGAATATAATATAGGCATGAGGAATAAAGTTGTCTCCTCCCAAGAGGGGGAACCCATGGAAAAATAGCCCAGATTAACAGAAAACATGGACAGGTAGAGAACAGATAAATACAATTATAACATACTAAGAAAACATTAACAGAGACGATTGACAGTGTTTAAGCCAAAGGATTTGTAGAACATCAAATTGTGACACAATAGACTATCGCGTCACTGCAGAACAACAGAAAAGGATCACTGCACTCTTAGGGAAATATTACTTTTATTGGAACTCTGGAAAATCCTTTTTCATATGAATTCAGAATGTAGGGACATCACAATAAATTTGGCATCTCTCCAACATATCTTCTATATTGAAATCAAAAAAAGATTTCAGATCTTATCTATTTGCGTACTATAGTCTGGCAAGGAGAATTAACCCCATAAATCAAAACCAAAACGGTTTCTTCTAAAGTTACTTACACAATAAAGCATGTTGAGTTTTTTATTTGTGAAAGTTTCAGAGACTTTTTGTAGCCTAATACCACTACTCCTGGAGTTCCACCTCTGGCTTTTAAATCAGGTAAAATATGAGAAGCTCAGAAACTGATGTTCAACATTCTTTCTGACACACAAGCCTGGAGCACCAAGTTTCCTAAAAGAGAAATTGCAATTTATAAAACATTTCAAAATAGGAAATAACATTCCAATCACTTAATATTATTGCAAATATAATGCCTTTATGTGCACAATAATTTTTAAAGAATAATTTGGGCCGGGTGCGGTGGCTCAAGCCTGTAATCCCAGCACTTTGGGAGGCCGAGACGGGCGGATCACGAGGTCAGGAGATCAAGACCATCCTGGCTAACACGGTGAAACCCCGTCTCTACTAAAAAATACAAAAAACTAGCCGGGCGAGGTGGCGGACGCTTGTAGTCCCACCTACTCGGGAGGCTGAGGCAGGAGAATGGCGTGAACCCGGGAGGCGGAGCTTGCAGTGAGCTGAGATCCGGCCACTGCACTCCAGCCTGGGCGACAGAGCCAGACTCCGTCTCAAAAAAAAAAAAGAAAAAAAAAAAAGAATAATTTGAAGTATTAGGCTAGATTAACCCTAAGAATATAGCAGTTTGTATAAATAGCAGCAATACTTTAGAAATTTAGCATTAATCACCTGCAGGACAAGTTTTGTTTTTAAATTACGGCAACACCTCTGGACCTGAGCATTTGTCTGTGCCATGTATATTACTCTTTGCATTCCGGGTGTGGACATTTTTCGTATGACTTCTGGCTTTCCTTTTATATTTGAGCTCCATTTGCATTCACAACTCTTTACTCCTCCCAAGCTGTCTGTTCATAAATAAGGTCTCCTCAGTTGATCATTCTTTCCCTGTGCCTTTCTTCAACATCGACTTCCCTCTTGACATTCTCCATACCTTTCAATTGAGTTTGGCACATAGTTTTTAAGCAGTCATTTTCTTCTAGGTACTGAGAAGACAAGATAATCAACATTGCAGCATTTATGGAGCACACAGTAGACTCAGGAAAATAACGAAGTGAACAAATGTTCAAATACATTGTGAGAAGACAGAGAAATGTGAAAATCATATGGGATTGCAGAAGACCAAAGCTTGGGAGGAGCAAGAATTTTGATGGAAATGTTATTTGAGTTAGTTCTTGAAAAATGATTTCAGGCAGACACGAGAGAGGATTGTTCAGGCAGAAGGAATAGCAGCTACAACGAATAGATGAAGTAGTGAAGAGCACAGACTTGTTTTAAGACCAGGGTATGTTCAATGTGACTGAAAAACAACTTCTACAGTAAGGACAAAGTGGAAGATGAAACTGAAAATAAACTGTGGCTACATTGTGAAGGTTTTAAAATTTTTATACAATGCCAAGTAACTCATATTTTGTTCTCTCTGCAATAATTTAAAGCCAGAAGTGCAGTTTCAGATTTGTGTTTTAGAGAGATCATTAGGCAAATAGAGTGCAAGATACTGGAAATGAGGGAGAGGCAAGGGAGAAAGTGAGACCAGATTTTGAGGCTGTTAGTATAGACAGGTAAGTGGTTGTCTCGAACTCAACGCTAAGACTAGGGCAGTGGGGAAAGGAGGAAGGTGGGTGAAATGAGACATTTGGGAGATAATTGATGGTCAAACAGAATGAGAAAGAGTCAAGGATGACACCAAAGTTGTTTTTTGTTTTGTTTTGTTTTGTTTTAGTCTTGAAGAACTTCCTTATAATGATGTCACTAACCAAGATAAGGGACATTAGATGAAATGGAATGTGCTAAGAATGAAGGCCTCATACAACACGAAAGTTAAATTATTCATGCAGTTTGACATGTTGGATGATACCTCAAAAGAGAGGTCAGTAGTAGAAAAGTGAATTTGAGAATTTGAGAGTTGTTTTAGCTTGGATAGGGTTGGCCTGAAAGAGGAGTCTGAAGCAAGAATTTATATTTAGTTTATTTGGGAGGTGATCCCAAGAGCAGGAATGAGAGAGCAGGAAGAGTGAGACAGATAAGGAGGAAAAGCCAGGTTGAGTGTCACTGAGGTTGTCACTGTGGGTAGTGGGGCTCCATTCCACCGCTGAGAAGACACACAATGTTTCCCAGAAATGTGCACCTAAAGGATAGGAAGTAGGGACATTAATCTGGAAACTCCTACTCCATTGTCTGACATTGCTCCCAGTGGCAAGATCCCACATTGCCAAGCTGCACTTACTCTGGCCAGACTGGATTCCACGGTGGTCTGAGCTAGAACTCTTGAGGCAGAACATTAGTAAGGGGTTACTTGATGCTAGATTTTATTGGCAAGCCCTCAGGGGACTATTGATGCTATCCACAGCTGAAACAGAGGTAGCACACTTAGAGTGCTTAATGGTGAGTCACGGCATTAGATGCGTTTGCTATAAAAGGCAACCACAAACAGGTGCTTGTTGAAGCTACTAGGCTTAAGATCACTAGAATAAATACATAGATGGGCACCTCTTGTCATGGCCAGATTTCACTGGAAAGTCATAGAAAGTATGAAATGGGTTTGTATTTATTTCTAGATGCACTTTTCTGGGAAATAAGTCCATCATTTTCTTCAAGCTTTCAAAGTGGCTGTTGATCCAGAATAGCTTAAGAATACAAATTTGGAGCAGGCATAGAAGTGTAAGAAAAGAAATTTTAGGAAAACTTTTAAGAGTCAGACAGAAAATAAGGAAAGAAGTAAGCGCCCAGGCTTTGGAAGCATAAAGAATTGGGCTTGATCTGGGCTCTATAATCCACTGCCTGTGTACATTTGAGCACATGACTGCATTCTCTGAGCCTCATTATGCTCCTCTGTAGGAGAGATAAAATGGAGATAATAACACATATTATGGGGGTGTTGTGAGCACAAAATAGGAAATACAGGCTAAGTACCAAGAATAAAGTAAATGCTCATTAGGCCAGGTGCAGTGGCTCACGCCTGTAATCCCAGCACTTTGGGAGGCTGAGGCGAGTGGATCACAAGGTCCGGGGATCGAGACCATCCTGGCTAACCCGGTGAAACCAAAATACAAAAACAAAATTAGCTGGGCATGGTGGCAGTGCTGTAGTCCCAGCTACTTGGGAGACTGAGGCAGGAGAATGGCGTGAACCCAGGAGACGGAGCTTGCAGTGAGCCAAGATTGCGCCACTGCACTCCAGCCTGGGCAACAGAGTGAGACTCTATCTCAAAAGAAAAAAAAGTATGTAGAATTGTTAGAAGGTGGAAAAATACCCATAAAGAAAGAGTATCATAGAATTCAAGAAAAAATTGCAAATATAATTTTAATTAGGCAAATATATAAAGTGTACAGAAAAGGGCTTATTGCATTTTTGATGACTTTGTCAAGAATAATCAAAATGTATGGGCTGTGTAGAGGTGGTCAGGGAAGTAGTGTGTTGGTGAATGTAGTATTGAATTATCAAAACAGTCTCACACAAATCTGACATCACACCCAGTATTAAACTTTACAAATAATTTTAAAGATATCCTCAATCTAGAAGCAGAAAGTTCTGGGACTTCTATGTGACTCCTTGGGTCCTTCTTTTTCGATTACGCATATTATCTTTGGCCCAGAGTCATATGAGACATCCAAGAAAGGTCGTGCAGCGTCACTTGATACAGTCAGAAGCATTTAAATGATACGACATTTCCTTTTTTTTTTCAATTCTTTTTTTTTTTTTTTTTACCCAAGAAAATTCTATAATTTATGGGACATTCTCTTAGAAGTCATGCCTCATAAATCCATAGGTTTACTTGGATGTATTTATTATATATGGATTATAATTATTATAAATAATCCTTTCCTCAGGGACATCCTGCTAAGAGATTTCTGTGAATAAGGTCTCTTTCTCCTAGCTAATATTATCAGTCTATTTGCATGGAAGTCCAGCTGACAAGGAGATTAGATCAAATCACTTTTCCTTATTTTCTTGAAACCAGAGGTCCTCCCCATTGGCAAAGAGGCTGAACATATCCTGAGCCAACTGCTTAAACTCTTTTCTCCTCAATACCTGATTTATTGCCCCACTCACCTCCAACCCAAATGCCCAATCACATTTCTCTTCTGGTAGATAAATAATCATCTGTAATTATTTGGTGCACATTCTTCTGGAACTTTCTTTGAATATTTACATACTTATTTGTGTGTGTTGAGTTCAAGAATGGGTTTATAGTGTGTGTATATCATATGTGATCATGCATCTATATATGTACGTATGATTATATATATATCATGTGTATGTATTAATATATGCATATGTAGTTTTGAGATTCTTTTTCCTTAGCAATATGTCTTGGAGATCTTTCCACATCGTTTGATGGAGACTTACCTCAATCCTTTAACAATGCCTACAACTGCGAAGAGTCTGAGAGCTTACTCTATCTGCAAGTTAAAAATCAGCCTGCCACAGTTTCATAGATGCTGTCAGAAGACACGAGATTCCTGGGCTAAAGACAAAGAGCATAATTACTAACAGAAGTAGCAATATCCAAAATAACATTATTTGCACCAGGTTTATGAGCTCCAATTCCCACAGGATAAAACAAAGAGGGACAGGCAATGCCTGTACATGAAGAAGACTGGGTTA
Source organism: Papio anubis (assembly GCF_008728515.1). Taxonomy (NCBI): domain Eukaryota; kingdom Metazoa; phylum Chordata; class Mammalia; order Primates; family Cercopithecidae; genus Papio; species Papio anubis. The sequence continues at coordinate 43,808,147 of NC_044979.1, read as the reverse complement.
CCCAAGATTAGATAACTCACATGTTTTCTAATCTAAAACACATAAAGCAAATGTGTTTTACTTTTGTCCTAGAGAAATATGTTATATTTATTACACTGAAGAATAAGCAAACATGACCAGGGCTTCAGAGGGAGATGCTAACTCTATCTCCCAAGGATGTTCATTTTACAAACATTCTTGTTATTCACGCAGAAATGTGAGACACCCAGTATCTGAGTTGGATTTTGAGTTTGCTTCAAGTCTGAATGCCCTTCTTCCTGCCTCTCAAAACATATGTTATCCTATAAACTATGATCCCAAGTAATTTAAAGCACCTATTTTCATACTCTTTTCAAAGAACAGTGGGAGCAGAAGGCAGGGAACAGGAAACAACTTCCCAGATACTTGTGTCAAGAACTAAGCTCGGTGTAGATTCCCCACTTTGTGTGGGGTCTTCATTACATCACAGTAAAAGAACTTTCTGCTATCTTGACCTGTGTGTGGGTCCAGAGCTCAGTGGGGCCACAGCCTCGGCTTCGTTTATGACTTCATGTACCTGTTTCAGTCTGTTCTACAGATCCACCATCTAGCTTGTTTTGAGATAAAATCTCTCTCTCTTTTCCTATATATAGGATCTATCTATATATAGAGAGAGACATAGATAATATATATCTATATAGATATTTGGAGAACAAATTTATAGTTTTGTTGAAACTATTGATTTTATTTCCAATCTCAGAACTTTCTTTCTGCCCTAATAATTTGATGACTTTAAAACACTTATATATTTGCCATATATTAAATATTTCTGTAAGTTCTACCAAGTTATAATTACCCAGAATCCAGACACAGATGTCCTGGGAGGCAGGGACAGAAGAGGGTATCGGCACAGGAGTAATAAGGAATTAATATGCTCAGTTTAAAAATATATAAGGTTTGTCAATATTTAAAAATGAACACTATTTTTGGGCCAATCATAACCGTCTTTGTATCTCAAATCTAAAAATTCCAAAAGTAAGAAATGACATTTGAATATAGCTCAGAATTCAGCAAAAGCTTTTTATCACTTAGAATTCTACAAATGTAGAAAGAAAACCATTTGTCTTTTAAGAAATACGGTAACTCAAAATACAACACTGTAGCATTTAATTTTCTGCTGTTATTTATAAATGGTGTAAAATATAATTTTTAAAAAGGTTTCAAAGTTTGAATAAATTGTTAGGCACAATTAGTGAAGGACAATGCAATCAGACCTTGAAGGACTTTCTTTTCTAATATTGTGCACTTTTTACTTGGATTGTCACTTATCTAGCAATAAGAATTAAAATAAGGAACATATATATATATACACACAGCATACCTACATATTCAGTGTGGAAAAATTAGGTAAATATCAAAAACACATCTCTCAACTAAATCTTTATCTTAGAAAAATGACCTAAATTGTTTCCCAGTTCATTTTTGTGTAATACCCTTCAGAAGATAAGATTTATTGAGAGGTTTTTCTACCTGAAATTTCTTAGAGAAGTTACCAGATTTATAAGATTTTAGAAGCTATAATATTCATGTTGCTATTTTATACTAGCAATATTTAAATTAATCATGGTGACCATTAAAATGTTGTCTCATTTGGATATTCAGTCTATATTTCCCCCTGAATCTCCCTAGAACCTTATAGTATGCAGAAATTTAAAATCAAACTTAACCAGTAACAATTCCAGAAACAGTTTTAAGAATAAACAGGATTTTCAACTCTTTTGTTTTGTTACGAAAATACATTGTTTTAAAAAACTGCTAATTTTAGTTCATATGATCAAAATACTTTTTAAACACACACAAAATTAATCAGAGATATAATGTTGGAATAAGACATCAAGTTGAAATAAAGTTCCTGACTTCAAAAGATTACACTTCAGGAAGAAGAGACAATAAACAATATATGTTAGCTGGTGATGTTATAGCAGATGGAGAAAAATAAAGCAGAGTAAATGGAATAAGGAGTGACAAAGTGGGATGGGGTGCTTATTACATCATATAGAATAGATGAAGGAGACCTCTCCAATAAGGTGAAATTTGTGCAGAGGCCTGAAGGAAGTGAGGGAATAAATCTTTCCATTATCTGGGAGAAGAATGTTCCTGGCAGAGGTAAAAGCAAGAGCAAAGTCCCTGAGACAGACACACGCTTAAGATGTTAGAGGAACTGCCCAGCGTCCTGCATGGCTGAAGCAAAGTGAGCTAGGGAAAGACCACCTAAGAAAAATACTAGAAAGTTGGTGGGTGGCCAGATTATATAGGGATGCTAAGCACTTTGGCTCTAACTTTGTACAAAATAGTTAACAAATGAATTTTGAGCAGAGGAGTAATTTTGAGCTCTGTGTGGGTCCATGATCTGCCTTAAGATTTTTCTCCCTCAAAAACTTATTGTTTTTAAATTTTAGAAGAATCTTTTGATTTGTTGAGCAGTTGCAAAGACAGCAATGAGAGTTCTTATATTGTTATCATCCAGTTTCCCCCATTAGTAATACCTTACATCATATTTTTCAAAATTAACAACCAACATTGCTACATTACTATTCACCACATCTCAGACTTCATTTAGATTTAATCTGTTTCTCCATTAATATCCTTGTGTTGTACAGTTCAGTCCAGGGTGTTGCATTGCTTTAAGTTGACTTGGCTCCCCTGTCTCCTCTGGTCTGTGACAGTTTCTCAGTCTTTCCTTATTTTTTATGACCTTGGCAATCTTGGGTAGTCGCAGACAGGTTATTCGGGAGTGGTGGTTGGCTGGGGATGGGAGGAGGATGCTTGCCAATCTGATTTTTAAAGATTCTTTGGATTAATGTTATATATTAAATAAGACAAACTATTATTCTAAAAATGAGCAATAGGACTGGATAAATCATATGCATTCCCCAGGAATCCTGTCAGAAAAATTATCCAAAGTAGAGGTTCTCAAAATGTAGTCTGCGTACTCCTGGGAGCCCATGAGAACCTTGCAGTGGGTCTTCAAGATTAAAACTATTTTCATAGTAACAGGAAGATACTAGTTGATGTTTTTCATCACGTCAAGATTTGTATACTTATGGTGCAAAAGCATTGGTGAGTAAAACTGATCTTTAACACAAAGCATGACATTGGCACCAAACTGCAAAATTAATCATTGTCTCCTCTGTCAGCACAAGCTGATATTAAAAGAAGCTGCCATTTTCCCTTAAGAATATCTTTGATGGAGCAATAATACCTACTAGTTGCATGCAATCTTGACCCTTAGGCACAAGATTTTCTAAGTATTCAGCTTGATAAAATTGGAAGAATACTTCTGCATGCTGTAATCAAATGACTATATTGAGGAAAAACAGTTGTGTGTTTCAATCATGAGCTAAACAAGCCACTTTCATGGTGAATCATTTTTACTTGAAACAATTACTAATAGACAACCTACAGTTTTTCAGGCTGGTATGGTATTTGGCAGGCTTATCTCAAACATGGATGAAGTAAATCTGTCACCTCAAGGGAAACAACGGTCAGCATTTATTGTGAATAATAAAATTTGAACTTTCAAGTGAAAATTTGAATTTTTGAAAATTTGTATCCATTACTCAGAATTTTTTTTTTAAATAAAATCAATGATAATAACAATAAGTACAATTTGAAAACATTTGATAATGAAATATAATGAAAGTTAGTATTTGGAAGCTCTGCGTAACTAAGGGAACCAAATTTCCCAAAGATAAATGAATGATGTTATAGGATTGTGTGAGGGTGAAAGACCATTCAAAGTGCAACGCAGGTCAATAGATTTTAATGCAACAGTACAAAAAGTTTATTGACATGGTTCCAGATTTCTAGTTGCAATTAACCTTTAAGAAACTAGTGTGTGTGCAATTAAATATGCAATATTTTGTGTGTAAGGACCATCAAAGAAGAATACCTACAATTATTTTAAAAGACTATCATAATATTCTTTCTTTTTATATCAACATATCTGTGTGAAACTGGAGTTTTCTTCCCCTACTTTAACCAAAGCACCATATTGCAATAGACTGAATACAAAAACAGATATTAGACTCCAGTTCTTGTCTATTAAGACAGACATGAAAGAGTTTTGCAAGTGTGTAAAAACAATGAAACTTTTCTTCATAAATATTTTCATTTTGGAAAATATTGTTATTTTTCACAAAAACATGATATTTGTATAGAATGAGTTTAAAAATATAGTTTCACAAAATATCTTAGTTTTAATTTCTAATATGGAAACTATAGACAGATATAACCAAGTGTAATGGGAACCTGAAATTAAATGTTTGAAAATTGCTGCCCCAAAAAACTGCTCTGATCAAACCACCATTACCTTTTATGTAAATATTTAGTGACTTTTTAGGTTTGAAAGCAATGGAGAAAAGACATAATGTTGAAACAAAGTCCCTGCTTCCAAAAGATTACACTTCAGGAAGATGATTCACTTCATGAATTTCACAGAAACAAAATTATTAGGCAAAATGGCTAACTGGGAACACAAGGTATTGATATCCTTCATGTAAGAATACAATGCTTTTTCAAAAAAAAAAAATAGTAAATCCCTAATTTCATAAAATTTTCTTTCTAGCACTTTCACTCTTTTAGAAAAATATGCTAATGCTTAATAGTGGTTGCCTCTAATTGGTGAGATTTGAATACTTTTAGTGATTTTTGTTCTTCTTTCTGTGATCTGTGTTTCCCAGATTTCTAAACAGCATGCCAGAAAAAAAAAAAATAAATTGCTGAGACCAAGTATTTCAGGCAGTTTAAACATTATTATTAAATTGATAATTTATCTATATTAGTATTCTTTACTATGCAAAGCCAAAAACCAGTCATTCTGAATCTTTGTAATTATTTCAGTAAAACAGTTAAGAGTGCTTAAATGCATTTATATATGGTTTCCTTATGGATATCAATAATTAATAGTTATTTTTGATGCTTCCTCCAAGCATTTTGTACTTTTTCAAAAAAAAATATATTATATGTAACTTAAAAAAAACACAGAGCCCCAGTTGTCAGTGTATTAATAACTGTCTTTGATTATTAGTAATTCTGATTTTTAAAATAAGAAATATTTGATGAGCTAAAAGGAAAAAAATATTAGTTTAAATAAGTTTGGGTAATAAATATTGATTTAAATTATTCTTGTCTTACGAGTACCCTAATATTAAGACAAACCAAGAATTGCTAATATCTCATCACACATGATTTTAGGAATTGGCCAAAAAAATTTGAATTGTGGAAGAATTAGTATTTAACTTATTGTGTTTTTATTTATTCACTTTTATTTCAGTGTGAGGTAATAAATGAGAAGGGAACATTTAAATTAATTTAAAGTTCTATCTTATTTATATGATAGCATTTCAGCATTTCCATGTATTTTAAAATTTTAAAATATGCTAAAATGAAGCAATAAAAAATTAAAATTCTACTTTGTATTTTCTCTACGGTAAGGTCAGATTGCAACATCTTTGCTCTATGAACCATCAAATCTGTCAGCAGAACTTGTGATAGCTTAAAAAATGTCTGTTCATGTACAGTTTTTATTTCTTTTGGTTTTCCTAGAAAAACAATACCTAGCCATATCAACCAATAGCCAAATTCAACTTCTCTTCCCCAAAAAGCTTATAGGTATTTTTTTTTTGATGTACTTTTAGAGAACTTAAAGTGAATGGTTTGCCACTGACCTCTGTCATTTTTGAGTACTCCAGTGTTCTTTGAGACATCGAATGGTGAGTTTACTAACAGTACCCTCAATTCTGAATTTCTCTTATCCGCTTGAGATTCTGAAAAATGGTTGTGCTTCTAGTGATTGTGCTATGAATTCACTTTATGAGAACTGTCTTTAGAAAGTTTTGTTTATGTTATATTCAACATCCAACAGGATACTCTCCTAGGTGATTAAATGTACAATAATTATAATTGCTTTTCTTCGTGAATTACCTAATAACTTATGTTTGCACATGTTTTTACTAGGCAGAAAGGGATTCCATTATTAATTATAGCCATCCATAGTTATAAATCAGAAGAAATGTTTGTCCATTAGGAGTTCTGTTCTTAATACGAAAATCCAGCTGAGCTCCAATTTCGTCCCTTTGTTTCCCATTGCTCTTTCATTTCTCACTTGCCTTTTGATTTCTTTCACTTGGTTTGCACCAGTATTCATCTCTTCATCTAAGAGGGCTGCCTCAGATTGTCATTAGGTCAGAAGTCACAAGCTTCCTTTAACTTTTGTTTGCTTTTCAGCACTCTGAGGTAAGCCAATTGAACAGATGTTCATATTTGTTGTTGAGCAAGTTAAGGAATACTGTAGAAAAAAATTATTTAGGGTAGTTCAACCCTTGATGTTTATTTCCCTAAAAATCTCGAGGCAGTTGAAGGGCATTTGTTTTTTCTCCTTTTTCTTTACTGTCTGGTTTGATCAATTTGTCTTTCCTTGTAGGGGTATTGAAAAGGTCTCATTTTCATGTTTATTTCTCCCAAATGGAATGAAACTTTTGTATGCCTTCATTCAAGTTTGTTCCTACATACATTTTTATTTTAATCAAAGGCTTTCTTGGAGTGAGTGAAGGCCACCTACAGAGCTAGTTTATGTCTTTAAAAGCTTTGTTTATCACCCAGAGTGATAGTCTATCATAGAGGATTCATTTTGGTTCAAGGACATATTATTGTCTTGATTGGGCTTATACATCAAAAGAAAGAATTAAAGGGTTCTGATGAAAACTTTCCACTCGACACACAGGTGGCTGAAAGTATGTGCTATCTTTTCTTGGGTCCTTTTGTCACCTTTCTTAGCTTTCTTGTTTTGAAACATGATAATAGTAGTATTTGAGTTTTCTGGGGATTTTTGTTCTATATTGCATGCTGTGAAAGGATTTTTCTAGGTTCTGCTTCTGGGCTCCCTCTGATCTTGTGATGTTAAACACACTGCTGTCTTCCCTCGGCATTACTCTCATCATTTTCTTCTCCACTTGTTCCACTTCTGTCCTGTGTATGTGGGAGGGGGCTGTATAGAAGATGTGAGAGGAAATTTAGTAGAATGGCAGGGTAGGGGGATGTCAGGGAATCACACTGCTGAAAAAAAGGCCTCCACAACTTCTAAAAGAAAAAAGGATAGGCTGTACTGGTCTTTGCATTTTTTTTTTTCAACATAACCACAAAAGTTAACTTTTTTTTTTTTTTTCCAATGAAAGCTTTAAAAAAGAAATAAGAAATATTGCCACTTATCTTTGAATTTTGATACCATCCAGTTCCTAGAGTTGTTTCCCAAATTCATGAAAGTTCACGGATTGTTTTCTAAACAGTAGAGAATGATTTATGCAACTCAAATCTCATATTTTCTAGTAAGACTAGTGTCACTTTGACCTTGAAGAACTGTGTGAATTGTAATGAAAATAAATACTTCGATAAAGCATGACATCATCTCTTGATTCATTTTGTGTTGTGTATGTTTAAGGAAATACTAGTACTTCCTTCTGATAGTTTTAATACCTTGGGAAATATGTTGATGTTTGCTTTCTGCTTGCCCCAGGGTCATGTTTGGAAATTCCACTCAGTATTAGAACCAGATTTAGTCGGTCAACAACAACACGGAATGTTAAATTTTTCATTTTTTAGACTAGATAACACTTTTTAAATATTCTCCCTATGCCAGTCATTCCGGTGAGAAATATATATATATACAGATGAACAACAAGGAAAGTAAACTGTTGACAAATATATTGAAGAGTAACTTAATATGGATCAAATACCTTACATATAAGATCTTTCCACTATCACTTTCTGCAATTCAAGGCTACAGTTTAATGTGTCTTTGATTGTGTGTGTGTGTGTGTTTTTTCTTTTCTGGAATGAAGGGTTGGGATTATATAATTAAAACAACCTGCATGTGCTAGCATAAATTTGATTGTTCTAGACATAAGGATTAAATTTAATACTAACCGTGATAAGCTTTGATGGTAAATGATCCGACTTTGGGAGGCCATCTACTTCATACTTCATAATCATCACAAACACTTTACATTCATTAAAGAACTTAGCATAGTTCCTGGCACTTGTATCTAGAAGACAGATAAATATATGCTTTTGTTGAATGAATAAATTAGGGATATACCAAGCAAATGAAGTACATAACAGCTTTTTCTTTTCTTTTCAAAAAGATATTTTGATTCTAAGAGAAACAATGCTTAAAACAAGCATGTAGTGAATGACTAAGACAACTGGAAAATAAGCATTGAACAAGCCATAAACTGACAAAATTAACCGCTCTCTCAGCTTCCTTAGTGAAACATAAGTACATTTGTGAGTAAAAAGGGGATATTGCTAAAGTCTCAGCTTTCAACACCTAGTGCCTTCATTCAGTAATGCACACGAAGTGTTGTAGGTTTATATTTAAAAACCTCAGAGGGCAATTCACAATTACTCTTATCAACATATTGTAATGCTAGTAAGAGTTCTCTTTCTTTCTCTCTCCAGGTTGTAGTATATTATACTTGGTTTAAACAAAGCCCCTCTCTTGTTTTTTCTATTCATTTATTTTCTTTTATCCACACACCATATTCCCATTCTTTCTCACTCAATCATCTTTGGATACATTTTATCAAATATCTTATTGAATTTTTGCATATAGTTTTAAATTTTGGTCAATGATATTGCATATTGAATCACCTATTTTTTCTACTCAGAACAATATTTTAGATCAATCTGGCTGAACGCAGTGGCTCACGCCTCTAATCCCAGCACTTTGGGAGGCCTAGGCAGGCAGATCACTGGAGGTCAGGAGTTCTAGACCAGCCTGGCCAACATGGTGAAACCCTGTCTCCACTGAAAATACAAAAATTAGCCAGGCATGATGATGCATGCCTGTAATCCCAGTTACTGTGAAGACTGAGGCAAGATAATTGCTTGAACCTGGGAGGCAGAGATTGCAGTGAGCTGAGATCATACCTCTGCACTCCAGTCTGGGTGACAGAGCAAGGCTCTGTGTCAAAAAAAAAAAAAAAAAGAGTTAGATCTACCTATGCTGCTTTATACATATCTAATCCATTGCTCCTGCATACAATTTCTACTGGCATACTAATTGTTGATTATATAATGAGGGATAAGTTACTTAAAGAAAGGCTCAACTTATTAATAAAATCATGGATGATGTGTCCACTTCATGAAACTGTATAAAAATTAAATGATCAAATGTATGATGGATACTTAACACATAGTTAATTTTCAATTAATAGCAATACTTTAAATTAATAGCAATATTATATATATATAAAGTAGTATGTGTATGTGTGTATACATATACACATATATATACACACTATATGCTATATATACACACACACACATATACCATGACTTGGTGAAAATGATAAAGGATGGTAGGAAAAATGTGGTGGTAATAAATAAGATGAAGCTGGAAAGTCATGAAAGGTTTTCCTAGAACTTGGTAGGGAATTTGTATTTTAAATTTTAGGCTACAGTATTCATTAGATTCACCTGAGATTGAGAATTTATACTCCGGGACCCTAACCATAGAGATGTGATGTACTCATCTGGTTTACATTAATTTTTCTAATGCAATAAAGTTGATTATGTTTCTAATTTGTGTCATGTTGACTTCTGCCCTTGAAATTAATAGTAGGGAAGTTGTTTCATTCCTAGATCTGGGTTTTAATACCTTGAAACTTGGGAAAAGGATAGTGCTTAGAACAGTGTTTAAAGCATAATGTCAATAAATTTTTAAATTTGAGGGTGATTGGAGCTGGGTATGTCATGTATCAACCAGTCATCTGAGCCTAGGTCAAGGCTATTACAATTTTATATTGACTCTGTCCATATCTAAAGAAGAATAACGATCACCTCATCTATCCCTCTCACCTTCAGTATCTGGGGAGAAAAATGACTATTAGTTCAATAGGCTGTTGGCTTTTAAAGTAAATAGATGGATGATAGATGATAGAAAGATGATAGATTAGATAGATAGATAGATAGATAGATAGATAGATAGATAGATAGGCTAACACCCTGAAATAGACATTTTAAACAAGTTATTCACATAATCCTTAGGCATGTTAAAGTTTGAGAACTTTTTGGCAATGGGCAGCCATAAAAAAGTAACATATATTTTAGAACTAGCTTGTCTAATATTGTAGCCACTAGCTACATGTGGCCATTTAAATTAGCATTAATTGAAATTAAATACAGTTAACACTTCAGTTTCTTTGTTGCACTAACCACATAGTATGTCCTCAGTGGTCACGTGTTTCTAGTTGCTACTATATTGGACCTTAAAGGTATAGGACCTTCTCAATATCGTAGAAAGTACCATGCTGAACTGTTTTTTAGCCAGGCGTGATGGTGGGTGCCTGCAGTCCCAGCTACTCGGGAGGCTGAGGCAGGAGAATGGCGTGAACCCAGGAGGTGGAGCTCGTAGTGAGCCGAGATCGGGCCACTGCACTTCAGTCTGGGCGACAGAGCGAGACTCCGTCTCGAAGACAAAAAAAAAAAGAAAGTTCATAGTGACAAGCAGGGAGGGCACACTAGGTGGGAATAAGACTAGAGTCTAGTTGATAAAACATTTTTTGAAGTCAAGGAAGAGTGTCCAGAAGATAACAATTACTATTGTTGAGTACTGCTGAGCAGCTAAGGATCGTGAAGATTAAAGTTAGTCCACTTGATTTGGCTATCAGCAGGGTTGGTAACCTGTCAGATCAGTGTCAGCGGAGCTGGTGGAGACCAAAGGCAGAAATGGGAGAAAGTTAAGGAGGCTGCCATAGAGAAAATAGACTTTTAAAAGGCTTGGCTGTCAATGGGACAAGGCGGTGCATAGAGGGGAGGAAATGCAGAGTTGTGGGAATTTTATTTTAATTGTAAGTGATTTAATTAATTTATAGACTAGAGAAGGGGATCAGTACAGAAGAAAAACGAAATTACAGGATTAACAGCAGACAAATTGGATGACTTTAAGTATTTAGTGGTCAGAAGGTGATGACAATGGGTTTTCTTTTCATATCTAAAACAGTTTTCATTTAGAAGATAAGCAAAAAACAAACAAACAAACGAAAAAAACCCTCAGAAATTAATAAAATGATTTGAAATCCAAGAAATATTACTTCAAAATCTTAGAAGCATACTTCAACAAATGTTTAGGAGTACATATAATATTACTAACATGTCTCAAGGTACAATGAATAAATATGACAGCAATACAGAGCATGGGGCTCCTGGCTTCTGAGAAGCAACTTTTCATTAGTGATACCAGATATGAGCTTCCAAAGCACAGTGGCGAGCAATTGGTTGAATTTCATGGTACAGACTGTGTTGGAGAATTTTAGATGAGTAAGAACTGTAATAATCTAAGGAAGCATTTTAAGACTCTAAACTTTGAAGGACAGCTGGTATTTGTAAAATTAAAATAGTAGAAGAACAAGAAGAGAGGAAGATGAAAAAGGTGGGAATATATCAGTGAAAGTCTGATTTATGAAGTGAAAAATATTTGCCTTGACAATTATAAAAAGGAATTTAGATTAATGTAATAGCAAAGATAAAGTCATTAAGAAAGTTTATTCTCTACTTTTTAAAAATTAGAAGACTCATTGCATTGAATTTGGAGGATATGAAAGTGTAGGCTGGGCATGGTTACTCATGCCTGTAATTCCAACATTTTGAGAAGCTGAGGCAGGAGTATTGCTTGAGCCAAGGAGTTAGTGACCAACCCTGGCAACATGGTGAGACCTCCCCCATCTGTATGAAAAATAAAAATAAAAAAGTTAGCTGGGCATGGTGGCATGCTAAGTAGTCTCACCTACTTGGGAGGTTGAGGTGGAGGATGGCTTAAGCCTGGGAGGTTGAGGCTGCAGTGAGCCATAATTGTATTACTGCACTCCAGCTTGGGTGACAGAGCAAGACTCTGTATCAAAAAAAAAAAAAAAAAAAAAAAACAGAAAGAAAGGAAAGAATTAAAAAAAGAGTATAGAGGGGGGAAAAAAACAAAACAACTAAAACTACTTGTTATCCAACCACTGGGATTGGTTTTTTGATATTTTATTACATTTCCTTCAAATCATTTCACGTGTATAAAAGTATTACAGTTTATAAAATTTTAAAACATACTGTGCTACACAGAATAAAGGGTCCTAAAGATGTCCATGTCCTAATCCGTCAAAACTGTGAATACATTAGTCTATATATTACCAATTTACATATTATATGACAAGGGGGAATTAAGGATGCAGGTGGCACTAAATTTGCTAATCACTGATCTTGAAATAAAGTGATTATCATGGATTATCTGGGTCTGCCCAGTGTAATCCTAAAGCCCTTTAATTTGGAAGTGAGAGAAGAGTCCATACATATCAGAGTAAAAAAATGCAGTAAAGACTAGCAGTTAGTGCCTTTGAAGTTGGAAGAGAGCCATTAGCCAAAGAATGCAGGCAGCCTGTATTAGTCTGTTCTCACACTGCTATAAAGAAATACCCAAGACTGAGTAATTTGTAAAGGAAAAAAGTTTAATTGATTCACAGTTCCACATGACTGGAGAAACCTCAGGAAACTTACAATCATGGTGGGAGGTGAAGAGGAAGCAAGGACCTTCTCCACATAGTGGCAGGGAAGAGAAATGCAAGCAGGGAAAATAGCAGACATTTACAAAATCATCAGATCTTGTGAGAACTCTCTCACTATCACGAGAATAGCATGCGGGAAACCACTCCCATGATCCAAACACCTCCCACCAGGTATCTCCCTCAACGCCTGGTGATTACAATTCAAGATGAGATTTGAGTGGGGACAGAAAGCCTAAACATATGACAGCCCTAAAACCTAGACAAGGCAATAAAACATTAGAGTTTCTGAACTTCTTTATAGCTTCTAGAAAAGAAGTCTGATTTGCTAACACCTTTTCAGCCGAAGGAAACCCATTCCAGACTTCTGACTCCCAGAATTGTAAGATAATATATAGTGCTATTTTAAGCAACTAAGTTTGTGGTATTTTGTGTCACAGCAACAATAACAAACAAATATATGCTATATTTGCAATTTTACATTTCATAAAATTTTACATTCAATTATAAGTATTTTCCTATGGCCAGTATTCTTCAAGAATTATATGTTTATGCCTATATCAAAATATCTTATGTAACCCATAAATACATACACCAACTATGTACCCACAATTTTTTTTTTTTTTTAGATGGAGTCTCACTCTGTCACCAAGGCTAGAGTGCAATGGCATGATCTTGGCTCACTGCAACCTCTGCCTTCTGGGTTCAAATGATTCTCCTGCCTCAGCCTCCTGAGTAGCTGGGAAACAAATTTTTTTTTACAGAATTATATGTTTAATTGTTGTGTAAAAATCAACTACTGGATCTACTGTCGAACATTGAGGTAATTTCTCATTCTCTGTTTTTGTAACGAATTATTTGAAAACACTTTCATAAACACATTCTGAATTTGTCCTTTCTTAAGAAAATGAATAAAACTTTAGTTATACTGCCAATTGGACTTTTAAAAGGCACTTGATAGATATTACCAGATTGCTCTTCAAAAAGATTGTACCCATTTGACATCCAACCCATGGCCCACTGACAGTGGATGGCGTTGCTGAAAAGCACTCTTCAAAACTGATTATGGAAACATAGAATCTCATTTTTAAATTTACTCTTTCTGGTTTGTCTTAGAAGTCATTACATTTTTGATAAACATAATTTAATTTTCATACAATCAAAATTATTTACGTTTTTCATTTTTTTTTCTAACAATATTTGCACACTAAATGATTCTTACTCTTTAGGTGCTAGGTTGTATACACTGTGGACCTTTGAAGTATTTTGTTTATCAATGAGAATAGTTTTTAGAAGAGTCTTAGGTAAGATCAAGTAGGATCATAGATTTTGGAAACATTGACTTGGGGAAATGGACACATGACCAAGTGGAAACTAGCAGGTATTTGGAGGTGGGGAATTAGAGCTCAGTCTAGAGGAGGCAGCCAGCAATATGGCTTTGGATTTGGAGAAGAAAGAAGGTACCTGAACTAAGAAAAGGGATGAATTATTGGAAGGAGATATTTACAAAGAAAGGAACAGAAACTTCAGACGTGGGCAATTCTCTTCACCCCTTCCAAAATCCACCATGTGTTGTATGCACTTGGATATGAGTTACCATGGGGAAGCAGGTATGGATATCATACCACAAAACTCTTCCCTATTACAAGCAATGAGCTCAGAGAACATCTTCATGACAGTTATGCTGCTTTCCTTTTCTATTAATAGATTTCCACAGCCTCGTAATAGGTTCCTTGCTGCACCTTCAGTCCCTTCTCAACATAGTTCTAATTCCTCTGTGCCAATAATACGGTTCCTATGCCTAAAACCTCAGGTAGAAGCCAAAGTTTTTTCCAAGAAGGCTTCCGGTCCTGACTGGATTTTCTGTTCTATTCACACCCACTCTGCTCTCTGACCTTGTTGGTTGAATGCACTTCCCCACTTATTCCTGCTTTTCTAACTATAGTAGACTCTTTGCTCTTCCTCAACAAGCTCTTCCTCAACTTTCATTGCAGTACCTTGGCCTTCTACCTGTTACATGCCTTCACCTTTATGACGTGGTTAATGACCTCAGATTTCTTGAATCTGTGCTCACCCTGAATGAAGCTTCATTTTCAATGAAGCTCACCCTGACTATTCTATTTCCTCCTCTGAGTGAAATAAAACCTAAGCCCCTCACTCTCTTCCTTCTTTTTAGAAGAAATTAACAGGGAAGAGCATTGCATATTCCCTTTTAACAGACTGATTTGTTACATTGAGTTTTCTGTTTCCAGCCCCACCAAGGCAGATAGTATGTGCTCAATAAAATATTTGTTGAATTATTTATTTCCTACAAACTGATTAACTTCAGTTCTTTCCACTCTTTCTGTTAAATAGCTTTGCCATTTTTACTTGAGCTCAGTTACAGGCCCTTAAGAATTTGATTTTTATTTTTCTCTTAAAGTAACCTTATTGGAGCAGTAGTCCTCATGCTAAGATTTTTATCATTTTATATTTGCATTTTATATAAACCTGTTTTGCTTGTGTAAATGACAAGTGTCTGGGAAATGGTGCTCACCAGTATCTCACACCTGCCTTATTGATATTTCATGCTTGAGTTATTTGTCTGGTTCATTCATAATTCCTCAAGAAATTTGGCAGAGCATTTCCAATGGTCTGGGGGCATTTTCTATGGACTTGCTGGTGGTGTGACTAGTTCCCCGTCATGTTATAGCTTTTGAGAGGCTAAAAATAAAAGACTGAGTTATTCCTTTACCTGGAAGTCTTTATTGCTGCACTTCATCAACTCAATCCTACTAAATCATTAATTTTTTTGGCTCACATGCTTCTACAGGCATGATGAAGAGGGATCTTCAAAAATGCCACAAAATAAAGTGCCTTCTTTATTTTGCAAACCTGGCATTTGTATACAACAGAAAATTTCTCTTGTAAATTCTCTTAAATTTTTCTGTAAAACAAAGGCCTGGCCTCCTAAATTTGAAAATGCAATGAAATCACTCATATCAAAACAAATTTTTAAATATTGTGGAAAAGTCTTGCAATGTCACCACAAAACTTCAAGAGCATGTATACAACCGGTGGATGAAGAAAGGCTAAAGAACAATTGTGTGACTTCTCCTCTTTTCTTTTTAGATCTAGGCCACTGTCTTCTCAATTTTCTAGAAATTCAGTATGCTAGTTTCCTTTGGTATCTTCACAAGAGTATCATATTTCATGATATTGAATTTTAAAATTTAGAGCTAGAAAGAAAATTAGAAATTATTAGTGTAATTCTCACATTGTCTTTGTTTGAGCTGCTGTAATAAAATACCACAAATTAGATAGCTTATAAACAACAGAAATTTATTTCTCATAGTTCTGGAGACAGAAGTTCAAAGTTAAGGTGCTGGTAGATTAGGTGTCTAGTGAGGGCCTATTTTCTGGTTCACAGACAGCAGACAGCACTTTCTTGCCATGTCCTCACATGGTGGAAGGGGCAAATGAGCTCACTTGCTCCTATTTTATAAGGGTACTAATCTCATTCATAAGGGCTCTGCCCTCAAGACTTAATCAAAGGCTCTACCTCCTAATGCTATCACCATGGGAGTTAATATTTTAGCATATGGATTTTGGGAGAACATAAACATTCAGAACTTAGTACACACATCATTTGGAACACAGTCTGGATCACAAGGCATTAGACTCCCTGTCCAGGGTCCTTTCCAGACTATATCATCTTCCATATTTTTCAAACTTGAGGATCTATAGCAAGGAGAAAAAATCTAGTTCATACTGTTGCTGTCAGGTGGATAAAATATTATTTTTTCCAATTTACAGATAAGGCAACTGAGATCTAGAGAGTTTATTAACTCCTCCAATGTTATAGTTAAATTATTGCTAGAATTCATGCTGCTCAATTCTTCAAGCCCTCCAATTTATAATTACATAAACAAAACTACTTAACATTAAGCATAATTGCAACTCATCTCAATTAATCTTCTACTCAATAAATTGTTATTTTATTTATAAATATTTAGATAATTTTTGTCATTGGTGATAACCTAAGATCTGGATTTCATATTTTGGAACAATATCTATTCTTCTAAGTATAGTCACTGTAATTTTTTGGTTGCTCATGAAATATTTATTAATGCTAATGCCAATAAAAATAATGCCATGGTGATTATACTCTTCAGTCATTAATGCTCTGAAAGAAGTAATTTGCAAATTGGTACACTGTCACTCAAAGTGTTAATTTACCACATGTGGGTAACAAATTACTCCTGGAATCAGGCTAGGCACAATTGTTGAGGCCCTGGAGTTTTCTTCCCTGTAGCATTCACATCCAATCAGTTTCCAAATCTTGTGGAGCTATTTCTATAGGCATCTCATCTATCCTTCCTCTTCCCTTCATGATACTGCTACTGCTGTAATCTGAGTTCATTTCTTTCTTATCTCTTGTTTAGTGAACTGTACAAGTAGCTGGCCATTTTGCTGTTATTCAGCCTCTGTCCAAAACCATCCTACACAGCTGCCTGATGAGCATTTTCAAAGCACAGTTTTGCCTCTTCATTTTCTCCTAAATAAAACTTGTTTTGCACACCTTCATGTGAACACACATGCACACACATATATAGTGAGTGCCAACCTCAGTGCACTTTGGAATCTGCCAGAGAACTTTAAGGATACTCATTGTGAGTAATTGATGAAGAGTGCGGCCTTGACACTGGAATTTTATAAAGCTCCCTGGATGTTTCTAATGTGCGGTGAGGGCTGAGAACCGTCTTTTAAACTTATTAATAGAGGCAAATTGTTGTAGAAGAGAAAATAACTTCTAAGAGTCAGGAGATTGCTCATTTCTG
This sequence comes from Papio anubis, assembly GCF_008728515.1. Taxonomy (NCBI): domain Eukaryota; kingdom Metazoa; phylum Chordata; class Mammalia; order Primates; family Cercopithecidae; genus Papio; species Papio anubis. Next base: position 43,790,767 of record NC_044979.1, on the reverse strand, counting down.
GAATTTGCCATTGGACAAAAGCATGATCTCCAGTACATCAAATACTACCACTGAATCTCATTTCCTTATCTGTAAATGTAACATTACAAAATTGGGCTAGGTTAATTTATTTAGCTAACATTAACACAGCACTTATTATTACTTGGCTCTGCATCTGAAACTGAAAATCTAGTCTTTTCTCTAATCAACTTTACAAAGCACAGAAAAAATGATAAAGAAAATAAGTACAAATTGTCATAAAAGTTATGAAGAAAATAATGGATGATTGTTACAATAAAAACATGGGATGGGGATAGCCATGATGGTAAAAGACAATAGCTAGAAATCAAGATTTTTGCTTTTCAGATGACCCTGATCTCGATCTTATAAAAATCAACCAGGTAGACACACCAATATAAAGTAACAATAGTTTCCTGAAGGGCTTATTATTCGATTAATAGAATCTCATATATTAAAAATTCTTGTTTGGGATTCTGCTTCATTTTCCCTTTCACTTTTTGCAGTCAAGTTTTTAGGAAATATGTTTAATTCATTCTTTTGGATACTTTAATTGCAACCAAAAAATGTTGGTTTATGGTGACTGAACTTAAAATAATCAATTGTCCTGTATAATGGGGCTATAATAGAAATATCCAATTTGGGGCCAGGCCTGGTGGCTCATACCTGTAATCCCAGCCCTTTGGGAGGTGAAGGTGGGAGAATCACTTGAGGCCAGGAGTTTGAGACCAGCCTGGGTAACACAGCAAGATCCCATCACTACAAAAAAATTTAAAAAGATAGCTGAGTGTGGTGGGGCATGCCTGTAGTCCCAGCTAATGAGGAGGCTGAAGTGGGAAGATTGCTTGAGCCCACGAGTTGGTGGTTGCAGTGAGCTATGATTGCACTACTGCACTCCAGCCTGGGGAACAGAGTGAGACCCTGTCTCTAAAGCAACAACAACAAAAACATCCGGAGTTAAAATAGAAAATAGAAATATCGAATTTTTCCTTACTGGGGATTGATAAAACTGAGTCCATTGTTCTGGACCATAATCACTTTTTGAGCCAATATACATTTCTTGACCTTATAAATTATCCAGATATTGGTAATCCTTGGTTGTTCGTCCAAACTGGCAGTGCAAAAATGCAATGCTCTTTTCCTGGGACCATCTTTGTGTTGTTTATTATAGCGGGAATTCTAAGGACCCCCTTCAGCCTGTGAGGGGGAATACTGGGGACAATTCCTAGGGTTTGGGTGCTTTGTGCTTTATAAGCTATTTGTGAAGTAGACAATCTGGATCCTTGTTAACAGGTCCAAATGGAATAAGACAAGAAGTGTGAGCCAAAATTCCAAGCCAAGTGGGTCTGGAACCGTGAGTGACTGCCAACTGGAAGAATCCCACAAATCAAGGAAAAAGCAGATTATTGAGGGTGAAAGTGGAGATGAGTCTGAGAGTCTAACGAAATGTCTAGGCAGTGAAAATTTTTGCTTCTTATCCACAGTGGTCCAATTTTGCTTCAGTTCTTCCATTCACTTTAAGTACCAACTGTTTTTGATGCTATTCTTAGGGAGGTTTGATTTCTCCAATGCTCTTGAAAAATTCTCTGCAATTAATTTCTTTTGTCCTTGTAAAAGGCTTCTCTGTCCCTTCAGTCATAATAATAGTGATAATAAAGTAGCAACTAGTATTTATAGAAGATTTGTCACCTGTCTGGCAGTGTGCTAAGATCTTAACTTTTTGGCCTCTATTCTGCCTCTCTTTAATTTGAAGGTTAAGCCTGGACTATGATTTTAAGAATGTTCTTAATAGCCAGTTGCTTTTGGCAGAAAAAAACTAATATCTAGAGAGAGTGTGTTACAGAAACTCCCATGCATTCTCTCTGTTTGTTTTTGGAAGAGTAATAGCCTCCCTGCTCTCAAGGATTTACCTGAAGAATTTCATGTTCATGATTGTGTTGCATACCTCATCAGGGTTACACAAGCTCAGCTCAGTTCTCAAACATTATGCGTAAGAAAACAGCAAGGCCAGATTGATTGGTTCTGCTACTCTGAAGCCAGATAGCAGGGTCAGGAATTGTTGCTGAGGGGATAAGGAAGTAGAATTCTAGGATCTGGGGTCCTGGAAATCAGGAGAGAACAGTACTTCATGGTGATTGTTACGAGAGACTTACCGAGCTTGTGCAGTATTCTGGCTTGGACCAGGAAGTCATGTCCACCTACTCTCCTTCTGCAGCTATTGGGTTCTTAGTACTTCCGCCTATTGGTTTTTGGAGTCACTTTCTTTAGTCTGAGAAGACTGAAAGTAACTGAACTTCTGAGGAATCAGACACCAGATCCTTGCTGCTGTTATCTCTGGCACTTTCCTCCAAAGATGGAGGAGGTGGTCAATTCACAGAAGCCGTAACACCCGTTTGATTTTTGGTTCATCAGGTGAATGTCCTTTTAAGTCCCAGGCTTCATTACTTTAAATATCTGGTTATTATATATTATAACTATATAGGGGCCTGAAACATTAGACAAAGGTAGAGAATGCATGCGAGCAGCTTAAAAAAAAAAAAAAAAAAAAAGTAAAACAGTAGCTCTTACTCAAGGGCAGATGTGGTTACAAGCACTTTAAATATATTAACTCATTCAGTTTTCCTCATAACTTTATGAGGTAGATTCTATCATTATTCCCATCTTACAAATGTAGAAACTGAAGCAGAGAGAAATGAAGCAAAGTCACAGAACCACATGTGGCAGAGGCAGGACTCAAACCCAGGAAATCTGGTTCTACCAGCTGTGTTCTTAACCACTACACAGAAAGGTGTATTTAAATATAATGTATACATTTCACCTCACTCTGGTTTATGTAGAGTGTTTTCATAAGGTGGATTAGGTGAGATCTTCTGTAGTCTGCCACTTAGACACTATATTAATATGCTGAAGTTTCATCAGGGTCAACTACCATGCTGTTTTGTAAATTAACCTTGGTTGTGCTCTAGTCAAACTGCGTTGGGAAGTGAAAGGCTTTTTCATCTTGGATCTTCCTCATTTACTCACAGACAATGCCAGCTGTGTCCAAGTGGCTTATTTCTTAACTATAATTTAACAAACGCTGCTATATGATTACTTCATTTTATTTAGAAAATTGAAATGTGGCAATACAGGCTCTTGGAGTACAAAAATAAAACAGGATCTGGTGATGTTTGGCAGCATAATTTCAAGAAAATGCTCAAAAATATTCAGTGAGAAATATGTCAGGGTTATTCAGAAGCATATGCCGATAAGGCCTTTCATGCTGTTATTTCCATGAAAAAAACATGTTCTTGACACAAATGGCATAATTGTTTTTAGTTAAATTAAATGCCTGAGTAAAATAATTATGAACTGTTTCATTCCATTGTGTCTCCTCCTAGCCAAGAGTACTCTTAATATTAAGCAATTCATTATTTTCTAAGGGGTAACCAGGCAGTGTTTAGCATGTATAAGTTAAAGAAGTGTCATTGCAAACTCAAGGACAAGTATATTGGTATATAATTCTAGTTTATAAATTGAACATTAAATAGCTGAATGTTTGTCTACATAAACAATTTGAATTAACCTTATTATGTTCCTCATTTCAAAGAAGAAATGTTATGTATGTTTATTATACCCATTAGTCTCACTTTGTAACATACCTCATGTTATGCCAAAAGGGTACTCAATTCAGGATTGTGAATGATACCTCCTTTACAGGGATATAGAAATGACTCCCTTAGGATGCTACTTTGCCATGCATCTTTCATCAGAAACTGACATCCTCGTCCTTGATTTTGATGAAATTTCTCCTCATTGTATTCCTGGGTCACAAGATAGTTGGAAATTGTTCATCAAGGGAAAGCAGAATTGGAAAAAATAAGATGCAGATATTTATCTAGGGCTGGATCCATCTGTAGAACTATCATCAACATATTATCCAGGTGGTTTTACCTTAATTTAAAAATTGATACATAAATAGATAAGAAACTTACAATATTCAAGTCAAAAAGTTAATAAGACACCAATAAATTAAAACTAAAGAAAGTAAGTAAAAATGATTATTAAGGTAAAGGTAGAGATTCATGTTTTAGAAAGCTACATTTTTCATATAAATCCAAGCACTGATTCTTTGGAAGAAAACAATAATGTAGACAAACCACCAAGCTGGTTTTATCAAGAAATAATGAAAACAAACACTGAGAGACAACATTATAATGGCTATTTCTTATTTACCTCCTCCATATCTCTTCCTGGGAACAGCCATGAATTTCATTTGATAAGCTACCCCCACCCTACCAAGGGCTACTACCCAAGCCTGGAGAAAAAACATGCCAGGTTTGTTTCTTAGACCTAAGGCAGTCAGCACTACCTATAGTAACTGGATAATGTATAGCTACATAGCTCATGCTGGTCCCAAGAGAATGACACAGGACATTTGTTGGTACAAAAGCTCTTGCTTTTTTATACTTCGTTTGAAGCTAGAAATATCCAATCTTGGGAGATCGTGGCTGCTGTCTTAAGACATATTGGAGACCGCAGGCCAAAGAGAGGCAGTAGATGTGAAAGCAGAAAAAAATGATTTTTCTATAACATATTTTGAGCCCCTATATTCAATAATGCCTCAAGTGAGATCTAACCATATTTTCAGCAATACAAATAAATGAATTGCCACTTTTGCTTAAGCCAGTTTGAGTGGAGTTTTCTGTCACTTGAAACAAAAGCATCTTACTTGGTATATAAGCTAAATTAGGAATAAGATGGGGTGATAACACGATAGGCTTAGAAGGACTTTTTTTTAATTTTAAAAAAAGAACAAAATGAAGATGAGTTTGAAAATCTCGATAAAAGTGCTGTTTTCTTAGAAAAATAACTTGCCTAAATAAACTCAAGAAGGAGCAAAAAAAAAAAAAAAAACACTTGAAAAGAGAAAAAAAGAGATTATAATCACTATAGCAATAAAAATGCTAGAAAAAAATAATAAATTAGGGTCCTTTGACACCATTTTTCTTATTGTAGCTTTATAATATGTTTTAATGTGTGGAAATTTAAGGACATATTCACTTTAGTTTAGTTTTTCTTTCAAAATATTGTTCTACTCTCCTTTTTCCCATAAATTTCAGAATCAGCTTGTAAGTAGCATAGAAAATTATTTTTGCTATTTTTGTGGGAATTACATTAAATTCATAAATTTGGCTAGAACTAATACCTTTAAAATCTGTTAATACAAGGTGTTATTAATAAGGTTCAGCAAGATATCTGTATGTTCCCCCTTAAACTGCTCCCTATCCTTCAGAAATCTCTAAACTTCCCTGTAGTATTTATAGGGCCTTGGAAAAAGTGATTCTGTATTTCATTTCAAAAAATAAACAGGCAAAAATAGCCTAGAATACATTAAAAAAAAAGAACAAAACAAGAGAGAACTTTAATATATAACATATAGATATTAAAATATAAAACTAAAACTACTAAAGATTATTGTACCTGTGCAATAAAAACACTGTAAACAAAAGAAAGATCCAATAATACAGGAATACTTACTATATGAAAATATGAATGTGTGCTGGTCATTTGCCTTGCTGCTTGCATATCCTTTCTTGGCCTTTCCACTGTCCACTGTTGCTTCCCATGCTCCTGTGTCAGTTAGCGTCTGCTGGGGTTCAGAGTGGGGAGCTACTAGTAGAAAAAGATTGGATAGGAAGGGAAGAGGCAGGAGCCACCTCTTCCTACTTCAACGACTTTTCTGGCAGGTCAGTAGCTTTGTCTCGTTCATGGCCCAGCTCCTCCCAAGTGGTTCTTCTGGCTGTGGTCCCATCTACCACTGAGCAACCCTCACTTTTTGGTTCTAGCTCCCACCTGATGGCTCTGGCTTCTGAATTCTGAAAACCTTTCCTGCTACTGCCTCTTCTTTCTGATTCCTGGCTTATAAAAGGGGAAAATAAAAGTACCCAACTGAGATTATAGTGTGAATTTTAACCGTTATCTGTACTTAAAATCCTTAGTCCAGAGTACAGCATATAGAAATTATTCATTAAATGCTATTATTATATAAAGCCATGTTTTAAAAAACACACACACACACCAACTTCTGAAATTCAAAAAAGTACCATGTAGAAATGTGACAAGTTTGGAGCAAAGTACACATAGCAAAGGGCTAATATTGATATTAAAATGCTCTTGCCAAACATACAAAACTCAAACACAACAGAAAATACACGCATAAATTAGAAAAATTTTAAAAATAATATAAGTAATTATTAATAAAGCAAAATCAGTAATAATTAAAATTGTGCAAATGTAAACTATAAAAGTTATTCTTTTACACAGAATTATTTATTTGGTGTGGAATAAAAAGAACAGTGCTCTTTAGTGCTGGTCTGGGAGTGTGAATATAAGCCCTCTTTTTCAAATCCATGTAGTTTGTCTAAAAGGGAAATTGAGAAAACTGAATCAAGCTCAGAAAACATGTCAAGGTCTATGATATTGCCCCCGAAAATATTCAAAGTTGCACACAAACATCACAGAGAGAAGGATGCATGTCACAAAGTTAGATACATTAATGATGAATGTATAGTAGCCGATGTTCAAGGGTAGAAGATTGGTTAAGTAAATCATTTTGCATTAAAAAAAATGCAATTTTGCATATCTTAAATTGTTGATATAGAATAATATCTATTGGCAAGATAAAATATTTTTAAAACTTATGTCATTAAAGTCTGGAAAAACATACACTAAAATGCAAACAGGTTTTATGAATGGAGAATAGAATTAATAAGCATTTAATTTTCCATGTTTCTTCTGTTTGCTATACTCTTTCTATTGAGTGTAGGTTGTTTTTAAAGAAAGAAAATATATGTTAAAATTTAAGTTTCAGGCTTCTAGCTTACTTTTATTTTCCAGAGTTTAAAAATAACAATTATAACTGGAGTATCTCTTTGTAAAATGAACTGATAGATATATAAAAATATTTCATCCAACAGTGAATTACTCCAAGTTTTTGCCCCAAACTCTCAGAATCGAAGGAGGGAGACCTGTAAAACCAACATAATTGTGGAGTGTTAAAACCCCAAAGCATTACTTTATCCTCAAAACTATTTGAGTGGCTATCACATGGATGGATAGTTCTAGAAATGAAAATTGGCTTGGAGAATCTCTGATCCAGGTGAATTTCTACTTACGTCATTTTTGTGGATTTTTTTGCCTCATTTCTCTTTTTTCTCCTATTTCTTTGCAAGATCAAAATAAAAGCTTCATGTTACAGAGCTTCTCTTTCTGAGGGAATAAAGTTATAAACTTTCACAATGATCTGAACTAAGAAGAACTCAACGTCTATTTCTTGGAGAGCCTTGGAAGACTTTTCATCATTCCTTAACTCACTGTTTATCCTGTCTTTAACAGTTAAGCTCTTCTCTCTTGTTTATTTTTTGTTGCTGCTGCTATTGTTGAGGCATATTATGGGAATTTATTTAAATAAAGTGCAATCAAGTACTTTATTTCTCTACACAAATCTTCCCTGCCCTATTTTCCCCCATCAGTTGCAGCTGTATACTCATTCAACTATTTTTTTTCCCTATGTTGTCCCTATCTTCATTCCTAAGTGAGGCACCTTGGTTATGGCAATTTCCTATCCCACCTGCTGCCAAATATTTGGCTTTGATCTTTAATCTTTATTTGAGAAACTATTAGCTGACGGGGTTTCCCTACCCTAAGCCTGCAGCACATTGATAGCTTTATCTTCATAACAGGGATGAAAACAAAGCAAAACAATTCAATATTAGAATATCTCAAAAATGGCACTTTTCTTTTGATTTCAAGAGTTTAATTCATTTTTTTTTCAGACAGGGTTTCACTCTGTTACCCAGTCTGGAGTATGATCACAGCTCACTCAACTTTGAATTCCTGGCTCAAAGAGTCCTCCTGTCTTAGCTTCCCAAGTTGTTGGCACTACAGGCATGCGCTATCACATTCTGGCTAATTTTTTTAAATTTTTTTTTAGAGATAGGGTCTCATTATGCTGCCCAGGCTGGTCCCAAACTCTTAGCTTCAAGAGATCCTCCAACCTTCACCTCCCAAAGTGCTAGGCTTACAAGCATGAAGCCACTGTGCCTGACCTAATTCAATCATTTCTAAAGCTCCTTGAGGTCAGAGACTTTGCCTCTATCACCATTGTGATATTCATCAAAATAACACATGTATGGCATACAAAACTCAATACATCTTTGTACACACATGCTTGGATAAATGACAGATAGAAGACACTCTTCCTGCTCTTATTCTTATGAGACTTACATACCATTGCTCCCAGCCTTTTCTCTGCCTACTCACAGTTCACATATGCAACACTCTCCTACCTTTGAATTAGTGGGAGACATACACTCCACTAAACATTTTCAATATAATGTTGTGAGCATTTTGTTTTAGAAATAAATCTAGGCTATAGGAGCCCAAAAATAGGCATTTAAGTTAGGTTGGTGATTCTGATAAGGTTCCCTGGTGTGGGATGTGGGGAATAGTTGAGATGAATTTTGAAAGTGGTTGGGGAGTTAGTTTAAAAAGACAGTGGTTGATGCAGGAGTACAAACCCCAGTCTTCCAGGAGAAGGTTACAGTTACATGTAACCACTAATTTTCAGATCCCTGTTCAAGGGCATGGGCCACATGCTCAGAAGCCAGTCCTGACAAAGAGGGATGTGTGCCTCACCACAGGGTTTGAGAAGTGAGGACCATGGGGACCATGGCAGCCAGGAGAGCCCAGCTGCGTCTGAAGGGGCAGCATGGTCCATCCCCAGTGGGAGCACAGGCCCAACACTGTCAGAACTTCTGATTTGCCCACAGAAGCTAGAAATGGAATGGCTGAAGTTGAATTCTCACAATTTAAAATTGTTTAGCTCAATTAAAAACAAGTTAAAACATGTTTGACAGGCCAAAAGGCAAGGCTGCAGGTCCAGCCTGATGTGAGGGCCAGTGGTTCACCCTATTGACCCTAGCGGAATCTTCCAACTGAAAGTTATTGACAAACTCTGTTGAATGGACAATATTGTTGCGAGAATCTTTTTCCAGTGTTCTTTGAAGCATTTTTAGTGTTGTGAAATAATAAAGATTTGGCATGAGTTTCATGATGTTCTCATATGTTCTCATTTCAGAATGCTCAGCAATGTTCTCATATTTAAAAAGATACTTCCTTTTTATACTTTAGTGTAAAGGGTCTCCAAGAGTAAAGATGTTACTCAGAGAGTCACCTGTGAAACTTTCAGAATATAGATAGCACGGAACCACTTCAAGCCTATTGAATCAGAATCTGCAGGGCTGTGAAACTGAAATAGGTACTTAGAAAAGATCTATGTGCACAACTGAGAACTACTACATTAATCTTTGGGAGGTTCAGTTGTGTTTTGCTACTAAAATCAGGGATAAGTATAAATATTTATGTTGAGCTTCTAAGTAATGGAGTAATAATGACTCTATTTTGTAGTTAATAAAAATTTCATATATTAAATAACGATATAAAAATGAGGATTATATAACTAGAGTATTACTTTTAGAAAAATAATGTAACAACCAATAGACAATTAAATGTTATACACATATATGATGTAACATAATCATTGCATTTTATACATTAAAGTTATATCACATATTTGTGATATCAAGTAGGCAGTTAAAACAGAATGGGTTACCAAAAATATTGACTTTCTCCTCCACTCAAAACCCAGTTAGTAAGAATAAGCATGTCTGATAAATATTTTATATCGACGCCTGCTTAGCTATCAGTGATGCATACTTTTTCTCAATAGAAAAGTTTCTAGATATGCAAGGATTACTGGAAAATCAGTTTAAGTATACTAAACTCAGTGAAATGCTGGGAATATTTTTCTTAATAAAGTAATAAATATTTGGCTTGTCAATTTTTTTAAAGGCTTTTAGGAAATTATTATTCTAGAAATCCTTTGGAACATTCTGGGAACAATTATAATCTTGTAACAATGAGTGCATTCAAACAAAATGGTATTGTTCGTGCATGATTACAAAGTTATGGCAACTTCTGAAAAACCACCTTTCTCTAAATGTTTTACAACTTTAGTTACCATAACAACGTAACATTGGTACTTTACTCTTGAAGATAAAAATTGCTGTATTTTTATATTTTCCCTGAAGAAGCTTAAAACATGATAGGTGAAATGTCACACTTAATAATACCAAATTCAGTGCAATGTAGAAAGACAGCTGAGAAAAAAGTAAATATCTGTAAAGTTCTATTAATCATTTCTGACCCTTTTCTTTTTAGGTACTTCAACATGTTTTGCCAATAGTGCATCATATCTGAAAGTTTTAAAATTATTATACTTACCAGTAACTCTACATTTTTAACAATATGGTCTTAAATTCAAATAATTGTCATATTGAATTATAATTAAGATGTAAAAAATTTAAATATGTATATTTATATATGTATAATAATAAGTATACTCTATCTATCTATCTATCTATCTATCTATCTATCTATCTATCTATCCATCCATCCATCATCTATCTATAGAGCTTGCCTTAAATGAAGCAGAAGAAAACATTCAAAAAGTTGAGGCCCACATGTCTCTCCCATTCAGAGTCAATCTTTTTCTAGAGCTGAGTTACCTACCGTTGCCTGCGAAGAAGAGAAAGTTGCTGGTCAAATGGCTAAGAACTTAAAGACCAAAGGATTATTTTAAAAGTTAGGTTAAGTGAAATAAATCAGACACAGAAAGAAAAATACCCTAAGATATGACTTACACGTGGAATCTAAAAAATTAAATAACAGAAACAGAGAGAACAGTGGTTGCCAAGGGCAGGAGGGAGAGTGAAGTGCAAGTTGGGGAAAAGTATGTCAAAGGTACAAAGTTACAGTTACGTAGGATGAATAAGTCTAGAGATTAATGTACAGCATGAGAACTAGAGTTAATAATACTGTATTATATACTGGAAATTTTCTAAAAGAGTAAATTTTAGGTGTTGTCATCATACAAAAAATTTAAAAAATGGCAACTATGTGAGGAAATGGATATGTAAATTAGCTTGACTGTAGTAATTGTTTTATTATGTATATGAATATCAAACATCATTTTGTACATCTTAAATATATACAATTTTTATTTACAAATTAGGCTAAGTATGTGTAAATGGAACTAGAAAAGCTAGAATTAAATAAGTGAGGACTAAAGAAATACTGAAATAAATAGAAACCATGACCCAAATCCCAGTCCCTCCTTTGGAAGTCCTGTATCACAATCCCTGTTAGAAAGGTGAATCCCAGTGGCCAAGTTGGCACTGCGTGATCCTGAATCTAGGGACCAGCTATGAATATTTCCACCATTCGTATTTAAATTCCCATTCATATAACACAATTTCTTTGATGCCAATATTACAAAAAAGAGTTTCCCATTTACGCTTCTATGGGATCATTACTACTACTGAATGGTGAACTAGAGGATGGTACAGGAGTCACTCTGGGTCAGTATTCCCCACCAAGCCTTCATAGCATTGAGAGCGCCCAGGAAGAGAAATAGCTTCCTAAACAGCCACATTAAGTATTTGAGAAGACAGCTTGAACTTGTTACTTTTCTCCTTGTAAGAGATAATCAGCACTGACTCCAGCTTGCCTCATATTATTACCATTGCTTACAGAAGTCTAAGCCTTCAGGTCACCCGCTGTCTCTAAGACTTAGCCTCATATATCTACTGCCATGACCACTAAGTCTCCACCTGAACCTCTCATCCCAAACTCTTTCTCTATGTCCTCTGAGATTCAAGATCTGGGATCAGTCAACTCTATTATATACTTAATGTCTTCATTGAAAGTTTCCTTCATCATCTTACTGTGAGCGAAACCTGGCCACCTGTTGAGAGTACTGGTCTCCCTGTAGTACTCTGGAGTAAAGATTACTTTTTCTCTCAACCTTTGTGTATTTTAGGACTAGGAGGTTAGTGTTCTTACTCTCTCCTGTTGCCTCCAAGACATTTATCTTTTTTCCTTTTTGAAAAACTAAAACATTTTCCATGAAGATATTATACTTACTGTCCCTCCTTGGTACTATCAACTTATGACCTATCTGGTTGATTCTTCTATTTATTAGAGAATTTGGTCTCTCTGTCCTCCTCTTAGTTGCGTTTTCATTCTTGGTAATTTGTCATCCATAAGGCTGAATTATCACTTTCTATCTTGCCAGTTCCCCCACTTTTTCACCCCTAACAACATTTTCCTTGTACTCCCATGATCACCCCCCTGGATCTTGAAATCACCAACATGGACTCCAAACACGCCACTGGCAATCCGCATCTCCCACCAGCTCTTCCTCTGTCATGTTTTTTATGCTTCACTGAGATCACTATAACTCACTTTCTTACCATCCAGTATGCCCGTCTTAAATTTCTCCCCACCTGGCTCCCATTGTACATTATTATAAACTCTCCCTTGCAAAATGCTTGTTCTTGTCTTTTTTCATACTTAACTGTCAAAATCATAATTCTGATTTAACCCAAATATCCTACATCTCTATGCCTGAAGCTGAAGAGAGTCAGAAGTGATGAATACCAGATGATACAAAAATCATATCACATATAGAATATCTGGTTTTACTTTATATTATTGACCACATATCCCTACTGGACACTGAACAATATTAAGATTCTACTACCTCTCCTAGTGTGTTAACTTCCTCAATCCCAGAATAACTATTTCTATTAGTATTCTATTGCTGCATGACAGATTACTACAAATGTCCTGGCTTAAAACAATACCAATTTACCATCTCATAATTCTGTAAGTCAGAAGCCTGAATGAGATGGGTTGGGTTCTTTGCTTAGGATCTCTCAAGGCTGAAATCTAGATGATGGACAGGGCAGGCTCTTATCTGGAAGCTCAAGGGAAGGATATATTGCAAGATCATTCAGGTTGTGGTTAAATAAAATTCTTCGTGGTTGTAAAACTGAGATCCCTATTTCCTGACTGACTGTCAACTGGGAGCCACTGCCAGCTCCTACAGGTTTCCCTTGTTCCTTGGACCCTAGTTCCTTGTATCTTCAAAGTCAGCAACAATGCATAGAATCTCCCTCATGCTTCAAATCTCTGACTTCCTCTTCTGTTCAGCACCCTGAGAAAACTGCTTTGAAAGGGTCTCTATGATTAGATTAGGCCAACTCAAATAATCTCCAGTTTGACATATATCATACCATAATCACATGAATGACATTTCATCATATGTATATGTTTCAGCCTTACTCTAAGGTGAAGTGACTGTACATGGGAGAGGGTTGGTTGGGGGCGGGCATGAGGAGCTTGGGGGGTGTCATTCTTAGAATTCTGTCTACAACCCTATGCCATACCTTCTCCTCCCTTTCAAACCTCACCCAACTCCAATACTCCATAACTTCACCAAGGAATGACAAACTCTCAGAAGGGAATGCTTCCAGTAATACAAACTTTCCTGCACTGGTATCCATCATCTCTGACTCCCCTTCAGCAATTTTTTTTTTCCAAAAAGATTAACTCTGTGGTCTGGGCAATTATTTTTTGAGTAATACCCTGAAAGCACAGGTAACCAAAGCAAAAATGGACAAATGGGATCACATCAAGTTAGACAGCTTCTTGACAGCAAAACAAAAAACAATCAGTAAAATGAAAACGCAACCCACAGAATGGGAGAAAATATCTGCAAACTACCCTTCTGACAATGTACTAGTAAACAGAATATATAAGAAGATCAAACAAATCTATAGGAAAAAAATCTAATGTCTGATTTAAAAATGGGCAAAATATTTGAATAGACATTTTTCAAAAAAGACATACAAATGGCAAACAGGTATATGAAAAGGTGCTCAATATCACTAATCATCACAGAAATGCAAATCAAAACTACAATGAACTATAATCTCACTCCAGTCAAAGTGGCTTTTATCCAAAAGGCAGGCAATAACAAATGCTGGTGGAAATGTGGAGAAAAGGGAGCCCTCTCATACACTGTTGGTAGGAATGTAAATTACTACAATCACTATGGAGAACAGTTTGGAGGTGCCTCAAAAAACTAAAAATGAAACTACCATAGGATCCAGCAATCCCACTGCTGGCTATATACCCCCTCACAAGAAATGGAAATCCATGTACCAAATAGATATACATATTTTTATTTATTTGTTGCAGCACTATTCACAATAGCTGAGATTTGGAGGCAACCTCAATGTCCATCAGCAGACCAATGAATAAAGAAAATGTGGTACATATACACAATAGAGTACTGTTCAGCCATGAAAAGAATGAAACCCTGTCATTTAGGATATGATTGGAACTGGAGAACATTATGTTAAGTGAAATAAGCCTGACACAGAAAGACAAACCTCACATGTTCTTACTCATTTGTGAGAACAAAAAATTAAAACAATTGAATTCATGGAGATAGAGGGTAGAATGATGGTTATTGGAGGCTGGGAAGGGTAGTGAGTGGTGTTGGGGGTAGTGAGGATGGTTAATGGTTACAAAGATATAGTTACCCAGAATGAATAAGATATAATATTTGATAACACAATAGGGTGGTTATAGTCAATGATAACATATTGTACATTTAAAAATAACTTAAAAGCATAACTGGAATGTTTGTGACACAAAGAAATGATAAGTGCTTGAGATTATAGACATTCTATTTACCCTAATTATTCTTTTTTTCTTTTCTTTCTTTTTTTCTTTTTGTGACAGGTTCTAGTTCTGTCTCCCTGGCTGGAATGCACTGGCATAATCACAGCTCACTACAGCCATGACCTCCTTGGCCCTAGTAATCCTCCCACCTCGGCCTCCCAAGTAGACTAGGACCACAGGTATGCAACACTGTGCCTGGCTAATTTTGTAATTTTTTTCATAGAGGCAGGACCTCACTATGTTACCCAGGCTGATCTTGAACTCCTGGGCTCAAGTGGTCCTCCTGCCTTGGCTTCCCAAAGTGTTGGGATTACAGGTATGAGCCACCGTGCCCAGCCTGATGTGATTATTGTGCATTGTATGCCTGAATAAAAATATCTCATGTACTCCATAAATATATATACCTTTTATGTGCTCAAAAAAAATTAAGAATAGCGAAGAATAAAAAACAAATAAAAAAATAACTGACTCTCAAAGGAAAATTTCTTCAAATGTTCTCTGCGTCTCATCATCTTGCACCTTCCTGTAAAGGTTGGTCCTTTAGTCTTCCCTATATCATCAATCACATGCTCTCCACTGTTTACTTATTTCAGCTTACACTCATGCTCTGGTATCTTCTATTTACAAGCAAGCTTTCAATGAGCCCACTTTTTCTTCTAAAAACTACCTAATTCCCCTGCTGTCCTTGAAGGCAAAACCTAATGAATGAATTGTCTATACTTCAACACTCCTATACGCCACTATGGACAATCAACTTCCTAGTCAATTTCCAGCCTTTCCTTTAAACTGCTCTTGTCAATTTATCAACGTGTCTATATTGCCAAATCCAACGTACACTCCTGAGTGCTCATATTACTGGACCTAGAAGAAGATTTCAGTACAGTTGTCTCATTCCTTATCTTTGAAATAGTCTCCACTCCTGACTTTCTTGATGATCACTCTTCAGGTTTTCCTAGTTTTTCTTTTTTCTGCTTGTTCCTTCTCTAACTAAACCCTAAATGTTGATGTGTCTTAGGGTCCCATCCTGGCTCCTTTTATTTCTTTCTTTGCTTTCTCCCCAGGTGATTATATGCAGTCGCATGGCTTTTAAAATATAATTTATATGCTGATGAGTGTCAAATTTACATTTTAACCTGACTTTCCTCAAAAACCTCAGTTTTATGTTTCCATCCACATTGTATAGTATCTTCACTTGAATGGGTAATAGACATCTCAAACATAATATATCTAAAAGAGAGCTATTGATTTAACCTGTTCCCTTCACATAATATTACCCAATCCATCCAGTGGATCAATAAAAGAAAGAAGTAATTTTGGCTCATCTTCCCACCTCTGACACTTAAATAATCTCCAAACCTTGAAAATAGATCTCAAATTGATTCACTTCTTCCAGTTTTCACTACCATCGTGCTGGTCAAAGCCACATAGTTTATTTTAAGACAGTGACAGTCACTTCCTAAATTCATTCTTGTTCCTCTCCAATCCATTATCTACATGACCATCAAAATAATTTTTAAAAATCAAATCAAATCACATCACTTTCTAGTTTTAAACTTTCCAATGGTTACTTACTATTTTTTGAATGAAATGCAAAACTTTTGAGGTCAACATCTTCAAGAGAGAAGGCATCTTCCATCATCTAGAGTAAGAGAGAGAGATACTGGGCCAAGGAACTCTGCTGTAAATGCAGTGTGGTTCCATACTCAAGTGGAAAAACCTTGTTCTCTCATTTCTCTCCCTTTTAATGGGCTAGACATTAGAGTGACCTCATTAATAAAGGAGACCGGACTGTCTGGGCACCAGAGAATCTGGATTTGAGAGGCCAAGTAGGAATAGGAATTGTCTGTGAACTTCCAGTGACAGCATATAAAGACGCTGGGACCCAGGTAGAGAAAGACACTGGACTGGTGAAGCTGAGTTCAGAAGCAGACCAGCTATTAGAAGAAGGGCTGGGAGCAAGGGAGTGGGGCTGAGCCCAGCTACCTTGTCCAAATCCAGGCACTCCAGATTAAATACCGAGGGCCATTTTTTGACAGTCCTGTTATTTGCATAACATTCAAATATTGCCTTTTTCTCATCATTTTATTTTCTTCAGAATATTTACCAAAATTAATCACATCTTGTATATTTTAAAAATAAAGAATTAATAGTACTTATTGTATGTCTACTATGTGTCATATGTTATTCTAGATACTTGTTTACTTTTTAGTTATCTATGTTCTTCACAAAAAGGTAAGCTTCATCAGCAGAGAGCTTATCTGTTTTATTCACAGGTTTATCCTCAAAATAGGGACTCCATAATATTTATTGAATGAACAAATGAATGAACTACTAATTGCTAACAAATATTTAATTGAAGACTAAAAGAAACATTTTATTTTAATTTCTTATAGGTAACATTAATTAAAAACTATGGTTAGGTTCTAACCTTAACCAAGTCCATCCAAGTGGCACAGTTCTGTCCTTTATATTACAGCACAATTATATCACATCATCTAAACTGGCTTTCTTTTAACAGTGAAAGAAATATATTAAAAATATGCCAGGACAATAAGCAGAAACTTAGATTTTCCTGGGCAATCTGTTTGCCCTAAGCAATCCAAACAGTATGTCTAGCCTGTTAAATTGTATCCTATAGTTACAGAGGCTATGTTTTGAGTCTCTAACTTGATTTTCAAGTTAACACATGGTATTTCTAATACTTATATTTGGCATGTATACTCTTAGATTTTAAAAGAATAAATAAGTTATAGTTTAATACTTGTTACCATGATAAAGATTAAAAACTAACACATCATGCTTACTATGTGCCAGGTCATACCTAAGGGTTTGATTTATTTCAACCCATTTAATCTTCACAACAATGTTATAAGCCAGACATTGTTATCATCCTCATTATAGAGATGAGAACACTGAGGCACAGAGAAGTGACGTATAATAACTTGCCCAAGGTGACACAGCTGGTGACTAAAGGAGCTGGGATTCAAACACGAGCAGTTTGCCTCCACAGTCCACACCCTGTCTACTAAACTGAATGTGTTATGTACAGATTGCAACTTATGCTAGGCATCTAACTGCACTTTTACACATGATAATTGGTATGGGGTAGACGGTGCAAAGGTTTGAGGAATGCTTAGGAGCCTAACATATGTAGAACAATTACGAGGAACTTCAGGAATTCTCCAAAGCATAGCTTATTTACCAAGAACGTCTTCATCCTGGATGGGTCTTACCTTTTAAAAAAGAAGATACTGTTTTTACATTAGAAACATACAATTTGTTAATTTTTCAAATACTAGGCTGAAAACAAGAAATTTCAGATCAACAAGAAATAATCTGAAATTAGAAGAATAAATTTGGAATACATTTTTACAAAATTTTATGCAGTTATTATATAATATTGTATCTGTATCTTTACATTTGTTTACACTTACCTCAACTTCGAATAGCACCAGGTATGGTCTGTCTGTGTGTGTAAATTCTGATAAATGTTAACTTTTTTAAAACATAATTGTACTTTTTAAAAATTATGCTTTAAGTTCTGGGATACATGTGCAGAATGTGCAGGTTTGTTACATTGGTATACACATGCCATGGTGGTTTGCTGCACCCACCAACCCGTCATCTACATTAGGTATTTCTCCTAATGCTATACCTCCACAAGCCCCCCACCCCCGTACAGGCTCCAGTGTGTGATGTTCCCCTCCCTGTGTCCATGTGTTCTCATTGTTCAACTCCTACTGACGAGTGAGAACACGCGGTGTTTGGTTTTCTGTTCCTGTGTTACTTTGCTGAGAATGATGGTTTCCAGCTTCATCTAAGTCCCTGAAAAGAACATGAACTCATCCTTTTTTATGACTGCATAGTATTCCATGGTATATATGTGCCACATTTTCTTTATCCAGTCTAACATTGATGGGCATTTGGGTTGGTTCCAAGTCTTTGCTATTGTGAATAGTGCCATAATAAACATACATGTGCATGTGTCTTTATAGTGGAATGATTTATAATCCTTTGGGTATATACCCAGTAATGGGATTGCTGTGTCAAATGGTATTTCTGGTTCTAGGTCCTTGAGAAATCACAACACTGTCTTCCACAATGGTTGAACTAATTTACACTTCCACCAACAGTGTAAAATTATTCCTATTTCTCCACATCATCTCCAGCATCCGTTGTTTCCTGACTTTTTAATCATTGGCATTCTAACTGGCATGAAATGGTATCTCACTGTGGTTTTGACTTGCATTTCTCTAATGACCAGTGATGATGAGCTTTTTTGCATACATCTGTTGGCCGCATACATGTCTTTTTTTGAAAATTGTCTATTCATATCCTTTGCCCACTTTTTGATGGGGTTGTTTTTTCTTGTACATTTGTTTAAGTTCCTTGTAGATTTTGGATATGAGCCCTTTGTCAGACAGATAGATTACAAAAATTTTCTCCCGTTCTGTAGGTTGCCTGTTCACTCTGCTGATAGTTTCTTTTGCTGAGCAGAAGCTCTTTAGTTTAATTAGATCCCATTTCTCAATTTTGTCTTTTGTTGTCATTGTTTTGGTGTTTTAGTCATGAAGTCTTTGCCCATGCCTATGTCCTGAATGGTACTGCCTAGGTTTTCTTCTAGGGTTTTTATGGTTTTAGGTCTTATGTTCAAGTCTTTAATTCATCTTGAGTTAATTTTTGTATAAGATGTAAGGAAGGGATCCAGAATTTGGTATTAGGCAAATGAAATTAATGTCTGTTAGACTTTTAAGTGTCATACCTCTGATTCCAATAAAATATTATTCTTGATTAAGATATTAAAATCCTAGATATGGGTTGAAACATACATGAAAAATAAAAGTCTCATTGAAGATTTTGTATGAAGAAATAGAATTTAAATAAAATTTAAGTAAAATTATTTTATAGATTAAAAAACAATGGTCCCTTACACAATAATATCAATTATATTGTTATCTACCCATAACATTGCATTTTAAAATTTCAATTGTTTTTCATTTTCCTGTTTCAAAATTACTTTTTAAATGACGTATTTCAATGATAAATTATGCATTCAAAACAGAAAAAAAGGACAAATTTAAAAAGCAACCAAAATTAACAAACCACCAAAATATCTGAAGTAATCATTGTTAATAAAACTGGATCATCAGGGCGGGGCGCGGTGGCTCACACCTGTAATCCCAGCACTTTGGGAGGCCAAGATGGGCGGATCACGTGGTCAAGAGATTGAGACCATCCTGGCTAATACAGGGAAACCACGTCTGTACTCAAAATACAGAAAATTAGCCAGACATGGTGGCATGTGCCTGTAGTCCCAGCTTCCCGGGAGGCTGAGGCAGGAGAATTGTGTGAACCCAGGAGGGAGAGGTTGCAGTGAGCCGAAATGGCGCCATTGCACTCCCAGCCTGGGTGACAGAGCGAGACTCCGTCTCAAAAAACAAACAAACAACAACAACAAAAAACTGGATCATCACTCAAAATAATGCATATTTGTATGCAGAAGAATAGATAGATAAAAGATTTCATACCAGTAGTATGCTTTTTTTAATTAAAAATATTATTTATAATTTTGATTGCCTTTAACAGAATTTAAAAACTGAAGTGGAACTTATGGAGTTTCTGAGCTCTAGATACAAATTTATTACCACTTGTGATATAACTTCCAAATCATCTGTCTGAGATTAAGAAAAATATGATGAAAAATATCGAGAGTATAAAGTAAAATTTTAAAACATGTTGCAATTTTTTTTTCTCTTATGGAGTGGGTTATGCTGAAAGATGAGAAATAAGCACACAAAGATGTTCCCATATTTCCTCTCCTGATCCAACTTCCCAAAGAACTAAAAGCTACCTTTTATGCAGTTTTGGTGCTTACACAAAGGAAAATATTTTGGAGGCATGGTGGTAGGTGGAAATTCCTGTTTTATAAATTAAAGTCATTTGTCAGATTGACTAAACACCTATTTACAGAGCATCAACTTTTTTCAAATTTTTAAGCCATATTGTTATATATACATTATCCAAGTTAATGTTATTAATTTTCTCTGATTTCTACATTTTCAGCTCTTTGTTTTTATTTTAGTGGATTCAAAACTTGCTGTCAGTTCTTTTACCATTGTTTCATTGTTTTTCAGTCCTGCACTTTAGTAAAAGTCATCTCTTGGGACAAAGTAGGTTTTTTTGTAGCACTAAGTAGGTTTTTTGTTTGTTTTGCCTGCTCTATTTTTTTTTTTTTTTCTCCAGAAGGTGCATACTTGTTTCATTTCCTCCATGAATGAGAATGTCTTCCGATTTCCTTTATTCTTGAATGATCATTTGGCTGCGTGTACATTTTCATTCATACTTTCTTTACTGCTTTTGTAGTATTTGCTTCACTGCCTTTGTGTGTTGACAGATGGCTTTCATCTTTTACTCCAGCATCTCCAATCAAGCATCTTTGGTTGGATTTTTGACATCAAATGATTTCTTTCCATTGTTACAGAAAGGGCTCAAGACTTGTATATTCTCTGACTATTTTTTTGATTGTTGCTGTTTTTGTTTATAAAATGTCTTCCTGTTGCCCTTACGTTTGTTTGACAACCTCAGTTGGGCATAATAATCTTTAGTTACTGTCTTTCCTAATTGCTGTGGTTTGCATGTCCCTTTCAAAACTTATGTTGAAATTTAATTGCCATTGTGATGGTAGTAAGAGGCGGGGCCATTAAGAGGTGATTAGGTCACCAGGGCTCTGCCCTTCTGAGTGGATCGATGTTGGTATCAAGGAAGTGGCCCGTTATAAAGGGGAATTTGGCCCTCTCTTGCTGGCTCGCTCTCATGCTCCCTTGCCTTTCTGCCTTCTGCCATGGGATGACACCACAAGAAGCCTGTTGCCAGATGGGGGCCTCTCAACCTCGAACTTCTAAGCTTTCAGAACTGTAAGAAATATTTCTTTTCTTTATAAATTACCCAGCTTGTGTTATTCTGTTATAGCAACACAAAACATACCGAGACACCATTGAAGGTTGCTAACATTTGTTGCCCTATCTTCTGATTTCTTTTGACATTGGATTTAGTAGAAGTCTAAGACCAGTCTGACATTTCACCTCTCATTATTTATATACACATATACAAGTGTGTGCACACACACACACACACATTTTTTCTGGCTAAAGAATTATTTCTTTACCTCCAAAGTTTAAAACTTCATCTGGACTTTCTTAGTTTAGATTGCTGTAGAAAATTTTCCTAGACTGTAAGGAATCTTTTGGATGATCTGTAATTAAATTCTTCCTTATTTTGCTTGATTATTCTTGGAAGCCTTTTTCTGTCACCTTAGTTGACTTACCTATTTTAGAGACACAAATTTTTATTTTGCTGGATTTATATTTTTTATCTGCTGTTTCTACCTATTATTGTCTTTTAATCACACTAATCTCAATATTTTTTTCCTGTATAGAGTCACCATAATTACACTCTTTTCCTTAGTAGTTTGATATTTTATTGTGTCTATTTTTTCTTGTTGGACATAACTTTGTCTAACTTATTTATTAATTCTGTGATAGTGACTTTTACTACCTAAGTTGCTTCCTTCGTTCTGGAATTTAGTTCCCATTTATCATTTTCTTAATGCCCTTCTTTTATAAAATTATGTTCTTATAATCTCCTATAGAAGGGAGAATAAAGTCTTCATGAGGAATTATCCTCTCATCTTAGATTATTTCCTTCCAGAATATATTTATTTGCTTATTTCTTTCTATCATTTTTTCCATATATAATGTTTTTATAGTTGCCATGCCATTTATTGCTAGTATTTTTTTTGCATGCTTTACATCAGTAACTCTGTTAGATGTTTTCAGTGCTCATATAGAATATGATCGAATTCTCTTTTATCTACTTCTCTTTTATCTAGAACATTTTAATATTTTCCTCTGAATTTCACTTTAGAGATGGAGGTTAAGTCTGCCTATTCACTCTCAGTCCAAATTTCTCCAAATTAGGGTGGAATATGCAATATTCAAAATATTCTTAGAAATTGTAAAGTTACTTCTTCCTCTCAATACTGTTAAACTCATCCCAGTTTTCTATTTTTCGGTGTAATCTTTTTGTTTGTCTCGTCCTTTATAAATTTACAAATGTTACATTATAGGAATATAAATGGCACATGACCATTGTTTGAAATATTAAAGAAAGATTAAGATAGATGAACAGAGACAGAAATACATATATGTGATATCCTTTCATATTTCTTGATTTTCAATGAAATAGTCTTTCTTAAAAGTAAAGAGCTAATTTTGGACTTCTCCAGAAAATAATTTACCCACATCCCTAAAAACCTAAGAATTCCTTCCAGTTCTTAGTTATGCTATCCATTGTGATATATACTGCATAACATTAATTTCATGGAGTAGAAAAACTAACTTCAAAAATTCGCTAGCGTCTGGAATGACTTTGGTGAACACCGTGGGGAGACAGCAGTAACACTTCGTGAGCAGAAGTGCTACCGCACACAGGTACCTCATTTACTTGGTTCTCATTTAAACTTCTCATAAAATTACTTAATGCCATGTTGTTCCAAAATTGCCTTAATTGATTTTCAGATTGCAAGTGTCATCACTGGAATACACTTTCATTTTACTGCTTTGTCTCTGCTTTATTGTTTTGCTCAAAACTAGTCCATTGAGGATCTCTTGATACAAGGCATTTTCTTCTTAGCCATATTTTATTGAAATGTCAACTAGTACTAGAGTTTTCCTTTCCCTGGATTTTTGAAACTCAGAGTAATCGTGGCTTTTACATGATACTTTAATAATGTTGCCAATCCCCTGATAAGTTGTTCACATCAGCTATTTAGCCCCAATACCTAAAGCTTGGGAATCACAATGATTCTTTTCACTTTCCGCTTCTGCAATTCTAAGAGTTATGAATATTAAGTTGTATTTGCCCCAAAGCAAAGGTATATTCACCAAGATATTTGCTGAGATCAGGACTCTCTGGGACTCATTTTTAAACAATAGCATTAATAAGAAAACACCACAAAATATATGACATTTGTAAAGTAAGAGAAACAGGAATTTAGGATTTTTCAGTAAAGTTAGAAAATATATTTATTGATTAAAGTTATCCTTAGCAATGCAACAGAACATCCTCCATGAAGCTGTTGTTAAATTCTGCCTTTTAAGAAACAATTTATGGGAGTGAAAGAACTCTTAGATTTTGGCATTCTAATTACTACTCTTGAATAGCATGTGTATGAGCTCTCACAAATTTTCAAATTTTTAGACAGTAAAAATGTCAGAAACTGATTGCATGCAGTAAGTTTTTATATTTTTTAATCATATAATATTACTTTTGAAGTAAACATCAAATTAACCATAAAAGCTACTTTGTCCTTTTGAGAGTTTGAGCTAATATTTTAGAGTGATATATTAAAATGATATAAACGTTTAAAAAATATCCAGAAAAACCAGTTTCAGTCCAGATGGAGTTTCTTGATCCTTGTTTCCTGAGAAAATAGATGACACATCATCCAGGAGGCTAAGGGGCGGCTTCACTATAATTAGGGCAGCTTTGAATTGTGTTTGACTTCTTTGAGCTACTGTGCATTTTTACCTTATTCAACCTATACAGAGAAAACTGGATGATATTTTGCAAATTCTTGTCTAGCCTTTGAAAGAAAGCAGACTATTGATTTGGAAGTTTCCCCAGACATAGTTGCAGAGACTAAATGATCTCTAAATTTAAATTCCAAAGTGTGCACATGGTGCTGGACAGTGCAATTGCAGCCACAGTATCTTCCACGATCAAACCTTCCAAGGCAAATCAGGGTCATCTATTCCCAGGAACTTTTGACTTTACAAACCTCCCCTAATACAGGAGCTGGAATCTTAAAAAAGGCCTTTTTAAAAGGAGTGTCTCCCTCAGTCATCAGATTTTTTTTTTGTTTGTTTCTTATACTCAGCAGAAATATATTTTTGGAGGAATTGTGCTACTCTTAAGCTTGGGTCTCACCTCAAATCCAAAAGAAGTTCAAAAGAACCTGTAAATCAGGAAAAACAAAAAGAGAATGGGAAAAAGGAAAAACAAACCCCAGGTAACGAAATTATTTGGCTCCAGGTCAACAATAGTAGCAACAAAGGCAAAGGCAATGCTCATACCTTACATAAAAGAAATAAGCAACAGGGACATTTAAGCAAGGCAATTAAAACAAATTAGGTCCAGTAATTTCATTTCAGAGTTTCAGAAATGTCATGTTATGTAAACTGCATTCAACCCTTGAGGCCCTCCATAATTTGGCAACAAACTATTTTCCCAGGCTTATAACAAAGTGCCTCATAAAATGTTCCATCCAAATACCTCTATTGCCAGCAAAAATCATAATATATCCCAAGAATCTAGAATACCTAATATAACCAATAATACTTTTATCTTAAACAATTGCACATTTTATTTTAATAGAAAAAATACTTTTACTTATCTCCCATCAAAGTAAATCCATGCTCCAGAAAATGTGCCATGTAAATTCTTTTTAGCTCAACCTATTTTCTAGTACATTGTCCTATGTACCAGAGAATATTAGTATTCTAGTATAAGTAGCTGGGAAGCGAAAATACCTAAAGCCTTGAGTTCTTGTCCTGGCCTGCTATTAACTAGTTACGTGATGCTAGCTAGGACTCTTGTATCTTTTCCTGTATCTCCATCTGAAAGATGAAGTCAGATTAGACAAGTCGATTTCACCTTTTTTTTTTTTTCTTTTTTTTTGGTCCTTTTTGGCTTCTGACACCAGTATGTATAACAGATAAAGTGAAGCTCTTCTGGTAGAAGAAGTCAAAGTGGTCATACAGGCAGTTCTGGGCTGCATGGTTTCAAATCGCAGGGTGAAATTGTGTGCAGTCCTCTGGACCTTCTCTTTTGATCACTGTAGTAACATTTCCCCTTTCTTTCACTCACTCTTGAGTGATTTGCAGCCTCCCTGAAAGTACTACAGTTTCCCTATGTCTCCATGCTTGTTGACAATCTTGCCTTTGGGCTGTTTGTTCTGCACACAATGCTGTCCCATCTGCTATTAAAATTCTCTCCACCTCTCAATGGCTGCTTAAATGTTACTGTTTCCTGGAATACTTCCTCTGTTAGAAGAAACTTTCCAAACTCATGAAAGCCTTTGTGCTTTTTATATGGCACTGTTTTGATTAGTTATTTGAGCACATGTTTTCTGACTTGCTAGATAAAATACTCTTATAGCAATAGAAGCATGTTTTACTTATTCGGAGCAGAAGATAACAAATTGCTCTTGTCAATTATTGTATCTAACAGAAATTGATGCTGAAGACTAGAGGAAAGCAATTTACAGTTGATATAACTGTTTTAGTGCAGGGTAGGGTCTGGAATGAGTCAAGCCTTTCACAGTAAATAAAGGCTAATCTTGATGAGACTTGCTCTAGGGCCATTTCTGGGCCAGATGGATTTTTGAGCCGAGAAGCAAAAGAGATCTCTCTAGGTAGATGCAACCTTATGTCAGGACACATGGCTAGGGAAACAAAGTGTGGGCTGGAGTTCAGCCTCAGTGTGTTCCTTCATTTGGGCATTTGTGCAGAGCACAGCCTTTCCAACTTACACAACTACATGTGTTGGTCTTGCTTGTTTCCTATGTACCTAGTGAGAAATTTTACTGGTAGAGAAAGTGAATTTGAAGGAGTACCCACTCTCCCACTGCTCAGTAGTCAACTCTCTATTTCAGAAGACCCTCTCAGAGCTTCTAGCCAGAGCTTGAATTTCTCAAGGGTTGGGATAGGGACTTGCTGCAGCCTTCAATTACAGGGAAGAAAAGGGAATCTGACACTAAATTTGGGGCAAAGGTAAAGAGGAGACTATGTAAAGGATTGAGGCCAACAGTGAGGAGGGAGGGAGCCAGGGGAGGGTATGTCAGCCTTTTCTAGAAGGCCCTAGTCATTAGCCAGAGACGCCAAAAATAACTCCCACACTTGACCACTCTGGTTAATTTTGCTCTACCCTGCTATAGAAAAACTTCATATTCTTCAGCTAGACCAGCATTTGGTTCTGGAACCTTGGTGAAGTAGTGATGGGTATGATACTGTCCTGTTAGAAACAGGATGAGCATGACATATACTCACTCCCATGAGAACCTGGCTGAATAACTGTTGGTTATCTGTAGACTTGTTAGCCCAAAGACCAAGAGTAGCACAGGTGACCCCACTTGACAGAAAGGCCAAATTTTATCTTCAGTTTCTTATGTCAAAGGTCAGAATAGGGACTCCTCACACTGCCTGGTTCGATACACTTTTCTTTAATAAATTAATGAGCCTGAGTAAATTAACTATCTACTCATTCTTAGTGTTTATAAATTACAACATAACTGAACTCTGACTTCATCCAGGAGTGAGTAGATAACTTTAAACTTAAACTGAATATTTTATTTGAGAATGTAAAGTTTTCTGAAGATATGTGTCTAGTCTATGTTAATAGCCCCACCATCTGCTCAGTCACTCTAGACAGAACCTTTCTCTTTGATATTTACCCTTCTTTTCTCTCCCACTTTAATCCTTGGTTTAAATTCTTTAAAATCTCTTCACAACCTAGAAGAGAGATTCTCAACCTGGGGTTTACCTATTTTAGAATTAGTTGATCACTCTTTAAAAACCAAACAAACAAACAATTAAATTTGCATGGTCCTATGTATTCATCAGGGTTCTTCGGAGAAATAGACCCAACTGGATATATATAGGCATGAAGGGATTTATTATGGGAATTGACTCACATGATTATGGAGGCTGAGACTCCCCACCATATGCTGTCTGCAAGCTGAAGAACCAGAAAAGCCAGAGGTTAATTCAGTCTGAATCCAAAAGCCTGGGAGAACTAGGGCAGCCAAAAGCACAGCTCTCAGTCTAAGGCCAAGGGTCTGAGAGCCTGGGGCTACTCATGCAAGCTCCAGAGTCTGAAGGCCTGAGAACCTGGAGTTCTGATGTCTGAGGGCAGGAGAAGATGCATGTCCCACCTTTGAATAGAGAGAGAATTTGTCTTTCCTCTGACTTTTTGTTTTATGAGGGCCCTCAACAGATGGAATGATGGTCACTCACACTGGTGAAAGCTGATCTTTCTTACTTTGGTCCTCTGATATAAGTGCTAATCTCTTCAAGAAACATCGTCAAAAGCATCTCAAGATATAATGCTTTTCCAGCTATTTGGGTATTCTTTAACCTAGTCAAGTGGGCACTTGAAATTAACCCTCACACCCCACTATCTAAGCACACTGAATCAGAATTTCTGGAGCGATGGATCAGGAATCTAAGGGTCACTTCTTACGCTTCCATCTCATCTTCCTCCTCTCTTCTACCCCTTGCCTCTTCACATCCTAGGTTCCAGTCTTGGAAGCCTTAGTTCTCTACTTATAATATCTATCAGCTTTTTTCCTTGTTGTGTTCTTGATGAACTCCTGCTCATCATTCAAACTTAGCAAAAATATTGTTGAGAGATGATTATAAACTCACTCCTCACATTTCCATAGAAAGGAAAGGGAGTATCCTCTGCACTTACCAGGAGGAGGCAATATTGATTAAGAACATTTTTAATCCCTCCTGTTCCATAAGGAAAATAGAGTAATACACAGCCATGAACAAGCCTGTCCCAGCTTTTATGGAAATGTTTAGTTTAGTTTAGAATCTATCTGCCTGGTATATGCATGGCTTCTGCTACCCTTTATGGATTCACATACACACAAAAACACATCTGTGTCAGGATCAAGGGCCTGCCTTTACAAAGCAAATCTAGAAGGCTGTCTTTCCATATCCCAGTTCTCTGAGTTCCATGAGGGAAAGCATGGAAAAGCATGTGTCACAGGTCTGGTTGGTGTCACTTTGCAAATCCTATTTTACCTATTGGATGGAAGCCAAGGTCAAATATTGGGGAAGTGGAGTAGGAAGGCCAATTTTGGCCACAGTTCTAAGCCATGATACAAACCTTCTTTAGCAAATAAGTTTTCAGTTTGATCTCTTTGTGACTTCCTCCACTCATGGGGTGTGTTACTTACCATTTAATATACTGTCTGCTATAAATGAATGACTGGCATTGGATGAATTTACTGGATGAGTAAATAAATGACAGGTGTTGATCACTTCCAATATTTCAGGGTAGCTTGAGAGAAAACACTAAGAGGGAGCTTTTTTGATTTTCCAGCTGAATTTTCTGAAAGTCATAAGCAATCTGTTAATAATACTAATCTGATATAATTGAATAAAGAAATCATCTTCTCATGCTCCCTGTTTCCTTTCCTCTTAGCATGGACCCAGTAAGCAATTTTTTCCATAATCAAAGGACCTTAGCTACTTGATAAACTGTCTCCAGTTAGCTTGCTTTACTAGAGCTTACCAGATGCTGTGTTTGCCGATTTCTTTAAATGCTACAGATACATTATCTATTAATAACTTTCCTATAGCTCCAAATAAATCACCCACATTTATCACAAAACAATTACTTTCAGTAAGAACTTGGGATTGCCAAATAGAAACAAATTTTTAAAAACCTCAGTATATCAAAAATAAAGCAGAAAAATCTATTTTATGATAACATATGTATAGCACTTATTTATCCTTGACAATAGAGAATTTAAAGCAGAACCATTATGCAGCTTTGCTGTTCCCTTTTATAAATGATAAACATTCAACAAGACTTTGTGGTCTTTACTCTGTTTTGAGCATGCTTGTGGACTTTCATCTAAAAGATTATCAGAACCTAAATTTTTAGTTGAGCTGTAAACCATGACACCATTGGAACATTTCCTCTGACCCAATCCAGATAACATTCCAACATCGTGAATCACCTTGGCAGAGTTTTGACTGTTGCCTTTCTCAATCGCATTCCCAGCAGAAAGTGCTTTTATTTGACCAATTCAATCTTTTCAACTTTCACTTACCAACAATAGCTGATTGCTCTTGTCAAAAAATCATGTCATAATAACAATGCACTAAACTCTTAACCTGCCTGGTAGCTGCATATGAAGAGCTGTTGGAATTGAAGCAATCCTGCTGTGGAATATAAATATTCAAAAAAAATAGCTTTAAATAGTTGGAAACATCATCTTGTTAGCTCTCCTTTCTCTTTCAGAAATTAATATTATCTGTTACATTTTTAGCCAAGGCATCATCTTGGGAGGGGGTTAGCTGCAAAAGTGGTAATCTACATTTCCACCATTATTTAACTATTGGTAGAGAATTTTAGACTTCACAGATTAAGAGTCTTTGTGAAATGATGAAACAAACTTTTATGCACTTTTGAAGAAGCATGGAAGATAATTTCTACTCTTAGCAACAGTATTAATTATTATGATAGGAATTGCATTTTAGTACCTAATTCTCTGGGCACTGTCTTGGGTGCATTATCTAATTTGATTCTCATAACAACTCTGTCAAATAGGAATTATTATTTACAGATGATAAAATAATTCTGTGGGAAAAAAAACTCCTCCTTCTCATACAGCCAACAAATGGAAAGATTACAGATTAAAAGATTAAATACTGTGTTTGAATTACTACCCTTTGCCTGAACACTTTCCATAGCTATTTTTTCCTCTAAACATTTCTGGCATCAGGACTTAGATCACTCTTCCCTGTACTAAAATGCAGTAAGACTTCCAGGATTTGGAGCAAGAAAAACCTCAAGGATTAGTACATGAATGACCAAAAAGAATACTTTAGGAAAAATAGTTAGTTACCTCTGGATTTACTGAGCTTGGCATCAGATACCCTCTCCTAGTACTAGTTACTCTCAAGATGCACCCCAGTTTTCCATTTGGAAAACATAGCTTCCATAATAGTAGCCCTAGCATACTCAATGAATTTGTTGAATTGAACAGAAGTACATCCATTTTTAGCAGAGGTACTTCAGCAGATATTTTGGGGTACGTTTTATGGGGTCTATTTGTAGTTCTGTATGTTACACTGTGTGCAGCAGAATTGATACACAAGCTATCAATTCTGCTGCTTGGTAATCTTGGCCCCAAAGTTATACTGTTTCTAAAACAAAAAACAAAAAACAACAAAACAAAAAACTTGGACCTTCTGGAGAGTACAAAGAGCAGTATCCTGGTTCTGGTTCCCCAGAAGTCGGAGAAACCAAGAAGGAAAAGAACCCTGTTGAAAGGACTGGTGCATAATCAGGTAAAAGTCATTGACAGCAGGGACTTACACACAGGTGGATACAAGATAGGAATCCACTTACAGGAACCAGAGCCCCAAATCAGACTGGAATAGCAAAGGGTTGAGCTTCTGAGTTATAGGATTAGGCTTCTTAAATTCTTCTAGGTTTGTGACGAGATTGGTTCCAGAGTTGTTGGATGAACAGGTAGGAGGAGTTAAGTAATCAAAGCCAAGAGTTAGAAGAGTCAGGCCAGCAAGCAGATAGCTGAGCAGAAAAGCACGAGTGTGTATGCATCTTCTGATTCTTTGATACTGTGGGAAATAGGTCATTTACAACTGTAGGTTTAGGAACAGTATCCCCTCTCCACTCGTTTCTCTCCTTCCCAAGCTTTTTACTTTTACACATAAATATGTTGTTATTATTTCAAGTTATAGGCCAAATTTAGCTCTTTTGATTAGTTTTTTTATACCTTGTTTCTCATTGAACTACCAAAAACGAAAAGAACAAAATAAGGTGTTTGAAGATTTATTTCTGTAGGTGTGTGCTGGTATGTCACCCAGAAATGGAATCGATTTATTGTGCTATCTAAAATTGACTTTAAAAATAAGACTCCTTTGTGTTTTCATAAATTAAGATTGTAAGCTAGGTGTTCTGAAATGTCCCTTCTTCATAGTTGTCTGTATGTCATCATATGTAACAGTGGTTCTCAATCTTAATAGCTTAATATGGAAACTATTAGAGAGATTCTAGCGGAAAAGTCCTAATCCCAGGCCACACCCCAAGCCCATTATAACGAAATCACTGGGGATGGGACTCAGACAACAGTATTTCTTAAAACTCCCCCGGTGATTCCCAAATAAAGCCAAGACTGAGTGAAATGCTTTACACAATCATAGTCATTTTCCATCAACAGCAACACATAATTCTATTTGATGTTTAATTTTGGAAGGTAGATGACACACCAGGAAAATTTCTTAAAATGAATATCTGCTTTGTCACTCCTTGCAATCTAGAATTTTAGCATTCGCTTCTTCCTTTATTAAATAATAAACATATTCGGTAAATATTGATCAAAGACTAGATGCTGTGCAGAATTCTAAAGATACAGAGGTAAACAAACTAGAAATAACTCTGATCACACAGAATTTCAATGTAGCAGAATAGAAAAAAAACAGAGGGTGTCATCAGCTAATTTTCAACATCTGTGATCCAAGATAAAATTTTAAAATTTCCAAGCTATATTCCTGATATTGCTTAAAACCACCCATCACCAACAACCAAAAACATCTCCTTCTATCTAATACATTAAATACATTTGTATCTCCTGATGAAATTCTTCAGAAAAGAAGGTAAGGTATGATGTATCATATTCAAAACAACAACAATCATAGACAAAAAATGAATGAAACCCGAAATCCTTTGTTAGCTGACTGTATACAATTCTATATCCTTCAACATATTATCAGTGGACATTTAGAGATGATAAAATAGTTATTTCAGCTAAAAACTATACTAGATTAATTATAAACAGACAAGTACAGAACATAACTGAATTAGCAAATATGTTTAAAGAACTTACACTAAACACAAAGGTTTTTTTTTTTTTTTTTTTTTTAGAATTATAATAAAATTGTTCTTCTTTTTTTTTTTGAGACAGATTCTAGCCCTGTCACCCAGGCTGGAGTGCGGTGGTGCATTCTCGGCTCACTGCACCCTCCACCTCCTGGGTTCAAGCAATTCGCCTGCCTCAGCCTCCCAAGTAGCTGGGATTACAAGTGCCCGCCACCACGCCCAGCTAATTTTTTGGTTTTTTTTTTTTTTAGTAGAAATGGGGTTTCATCATGTTGGCCAGGCTGGTCTCAAACTCCTGACCTCATGATCCACCCACCTTGGCCTCCCAAAATGCTGGGATTACAGGCGTGAGCCACTGCATCCGGCCTCTAACTAAATTTTTAAAAAAGTTTTACTATGTTTCCTGGTCAAATATCATTAGCATATAATAAAGGTATCATGTGGCATACATCTATGTCAAAATTACTGTGGGCTTTGGGGTTCCCTCGCTGGGACTAATACATAGTTGAGCTAATTAGTCTTCTATTGTTCTTTTAACAGCAAGGCCAATGAGATATTCTTATTTAGAATGGTAACATAAGAATTTTTTCTCCAGTGGTAATATTTCATAGGAGGTAGTTTTTGAACATGATATTTTAAATTGAGGTATCTTTTAATATAGTTAATTTGTAGGTAATTATAGGGCTATCTATATATATGACATACTATGAATGCTAGAACATTAATGAACAAATTATAACAAATTTCTTGTCCCTTCATTGAGCATTATCATGCTAAAAAAAACTATAACGATTTTGATGGTTATGGCTGATGCCCTTTTGACTGTTACAATTTTAAAGATAACGTTAGTCAGCTGGAAAGCATATGTTAAAAGGGAATAGTTCAAGTGAAACAAATTCTTCTTGCTTTTGTCTCCAAGTGAACTGCACTGTGAAAGGACACAAAATGTGTACGCATTGCCTGAGAGAATTGCAGTATGAGATAAGGTGTATCTGTCGAGTAACTGAAAACCTTTTTCTACTAGCAGAAATATTAAAAAATTGGAAAAGCCTGTTAGTTTTTTCTTTTAATAAAAGTGAAGAAAGTCATTTTTTTTTTTAAGTTTCTTTGTAGGAATATACATTTTTCATGTCAGTTGTCCTGGTAGATTTCCTAAAAGCTGATGCTGGGAGGCAAATATGGTATGTGAAATGAAGTGCAACTAAAGCACTTTTTAAAGAAAAATTCAAATTTGAGAAATGAAGTTATTGTTTTTATCTTATTTGAGAAATGAAGTTATTGTTTTTATCTTATCTATTAAAATCCTTAATTACAGAATGAGAGGGTTTATTGCTTCCCTCTAGCATTACTTTTCAATGAAGTTGTTTACACTGCTTTTCAATGAAGCTATTCTAGCATTATTTGGTAACCCCTACTCCACGTTCTCCCCTTAGCTCAAAAGATTCTACTTTGTATTTTACAGATATATGTGTGTATATACATAAGTATAAATATTAGACCAGAGCATATATGTGTGTGTGTATATATACATATGTATATGTGTGTATATATACATATATGTGTATATACACACACACATATATACATATATACACATTTATATATATATGAACTCTGCCTCCCGGGTTCAATGTGTATACACACACACACGCACACGCATATACACACACACACATATATATAAACACACATATATTTTATATTTTATATATATATATGAGTAGAGATAGGTCACTGATTTCAATTTGTTAAGAAATGTTTTCATGCAATTGAGACATCAAAATATCTGTATATAATGCCAGCTTTCACTAAAGGTCACATTGTACAGTCAAATTCTGAGAGGAAATGCACAGAATAACTTCATATATTCTCAGATTCACACAATAGAACTGTGCTAGCTAGATTTTATATTGCTTAGGTATAAACATCTTTGATAAAAATTGTTTTTGTTTTTAGTAAAAAATGGTGTTGTCCAGAAACTTAGGATCATCAAATATTACTTAATTCGATGATCATTAAAACATGAATAACTGACTATTTGAAAAAAATGAATTTTGAATATCTTGATTAAAAAAAAAAACCTTAAAAACCTTGAAGTCATTCTCTTTGTTTGAAGTTGGTAATGATGTTCTGGTTTGGGTGTTTTAAATTTTTAATACTGATTTCCAACACCTGACAGATAAATTTAATGTACCTTTCTCAATTATCTCTCCATTCACTGTTCATTTTCCTCTTCCCCTTGGCCATGTTTTCTCTCTACTTTTCTTCCATCCTTTACATTCTTTCCCCCCTCCAACTACCTAAATAAAGACAAAGTTAAAACTGGCT
Source organism: Papio anubis (assembly GCF_008728515.1). Taxonomy (NCBI): domain Eukaryota; kingdom Metazoa; phylum Chordata; class Mammalia; order Primates; family Cercopithecidae; genus Papio; species Papio anubis. The sequence continues at coordinate 43,756,105 of NC_044979.1, read as the reverse complement.
AGGAAGAACTAGATTTCTACTTCATATTTTTCTGTAAGAGACATACTTTCTAAGTAATAAATTATCTTTACTGTCTTTTTTTTTTTTTTTGAGACAGAGTCTGGTTCTGTGTCCCAGGCTGGAGTGCAGTGGTGTGATCTTGGCTCACTGCATCCTCTGCCTCCTGGATTCAAGCGATTCCCCTGCCTCAGCCTCCAGATTAGCTGGGACTACAAGCACGTGCCACCACACTCGGCTAATTTTTTGTATTTTTAGTACAGACGGAGTTTCATCGTGTTAGCCAGGACAGTCTCAATCTCCTGACCTCGTGATCTGCCTGCCTCGGCCTTCCAAAGTGCTAGGATTACAGGCGTGAGCCACCGCGCCCGGTCACTGTCTTAAATCTAGAGAAGAACTGATCCATTTATGTTTGAGGATGAAGTCCACATATATAGGTTTGTTTTGTTCCGTTGGAATATTGAAAAAAAGAACTTACAATTTCTTTAGATCATAAGTACATGTTTCAAATGATTACACGTGTGATGGTATAAAACTTAATTTCTAAAATTCACTTTCTAGCCACTAGAAAACTCACTCAGAACAGTTTTCCCATTCTTGGTAGATTAGTTCCACTGCCATTTTTGTGCAAGATGACATACAATCAGTAAAGAGAAAAAATTATGTAATTTTTTGACTTATATTTCTCCAAATGGTAGCAACTTTTTACCATTATATATTCAAACAATTTAATAGAGCACATATTGTAGTTTATGTAGTTCCTTGAATTCTAAAGCATGACTTATATAATCATAGGTGGTATGTTAATGCGAATTTTTGATTCATTTTTTCAAGAAAGCAGCTAGGACCACAAAATAATTTTATAGTTTGTCTCTTGATACCTCTTATTAGCTGTCTTTATTTCATCAAAATCAGCCAACTCCTTCAAAATAAAATATAAACAGAAAATGTGACGTGTCAAATATTAGACATTCCAGCAGAGAATGAATCCTTTTTAATTTGAACAAGGAATTAAACAATGTCAACTAATAAATTAGAGTTCACCTTTCATTAAAAATAAATCAGCTAGAATAATTTGACAAATTGCATACTGATAATTATAAGTTATATGTTAACGTAGGTAGAGAGATAAAACTTACTATCTCTAAAGCATTCATGCAAATCTCGAAAGTTGCTCTCACATCTGGCCATCAGCACTCAATGTCAACTTCCCACTAGACTCCCACTAAAAAACTCCCACTATAAAAACACGAGCTCCGTTGCCAAAAAGTGACAAAAACATTTGCAATAACATTCGATTGGTGCTCTTATGCCATAATCCACAGAAATTCATAATGATAAGGCACACTGTATCATGCAAATTGTATTAATCACTCCAGATTGCCTTGATGTTCCCTTTTCCCTACCATTTTGACTCCACCTGAAGCAGCCAACAAGTCATTGGTCTTGAGAGTGGCAGGCCCTCTCTCTAGGCCACTTCTTTGCAACCAGGCAGACCAGTCACATACCTAGACTTTTGGTCTCCCTGCCACTCCTGGACCCAAATAAAATACATACTTTAGGTCATAGGATTTGGCATCCTGAACAGCTATCAAAGGATTCAGATGACGCAACTTGGAAGTGTGATAGGGGTAACTCTCTCATGAGTAAACTGTGTCCCCTGGGAAGCAAGATACAAGAAAAGGCATGCAAATAAATTCCACCTTCTTCCTCTATCACATGCACTGCTCCAAGAATGTTTCCTCATACAGTCCTCCTGATACTTTCAAAATGTCTGGCAGAGATACCCGCAGAGGGACCTGTGGAGGGACTCCAGTGTGAAGCAGTAGCTGACGCTGCAATGCATCACTTTGCATTTTGCATTCTTCTTCACCTAACTTTTTTATACCTCACTCTAGCTGTCCTGGATCGATACAGTCTAAATAGTCCTTGTCTCAAGCTCTAATTTTTCAGGAATCTGGTATCAAACACACATGAATCTGGACTGAGAAAAACACAATCATTCACTCCTAATTAGATACTCCTGTCTTCATGTAATAAAGCATAAAAAGAAAAAAAAAACAGATATACCTACATCCATATTCAAATTTTCAGAAAATGTATTCACTGGATAAATAGACAAATGTTCTGCTTACATGGCAAATAAACAGAATTAGTATCCACTTTGACTATACATCTTCCTGAGAGAGAGAGGAAGAGAGATAGCAAAGCCATGAAGATGCCTGGGCAGAAGCGGCAGTGGGTAAGTGAGTGAGAAGCGCTGTCAGCAGCACATGATATTGAAGATGAATAATCAACATAAGTAAACCTGTAAAGATGTAAGAGAAAACATGAATAACTCTGCAAGAAGAGCATGTTGGAAATTCTGAGTTTTCATGTATACCTTATTTTCAGAATGACAGAAACCAGAGAGTATGAATACTAAAAGATTTCATCTCACAAGATAATTTATTTGAAAGTTCTTGGAAAGAAAGTCAGACTGCGAACTGAGCACACAAATTTGCTCCTGAGGTGTAGCTTGAAGAAAGATATTTGCCACAGAAGAAGAAAATAAGACATAAAACAATTCACACTATATCTGATAGGAGACATTGAATTTGAATATAGCACACCATTTTAGGAGATATCTTAAAAGAAAGAAATCCCAGTAATGTGAACTGAAGAAAGAGATAATGAGAATGGCATTTGAAGACTTACATGCAGAAAATACCTCTAAATATTATCTAATAAATGATTGAGAAGAGAATTTCAAAAAAAATTCAGCATCTGCAATAGATTACAAGGAGCCATGGCATTTATGAACAGCAGTTACAGGATTCATAAAGAAAAATCTGAATAATACTAAAAGGCAACAGGATGAGAGGGAAAGATAAGATGTGATAAGGAAGAATTGCAAGAAATTAAAATGTAATAGCAGTTCTGAACAGAAGTGATATTGCAGAAAATTAAATCCATGATGTAAAGAATATATTTGAATAGTTCTCCTAGTCATCAAAGGAAAGGAAAAATATATATGATAATAAGAAATAATATATATCTGAGAACAAAACTGGAAAGCCAACATATTGATAATTCTATATCTAAAGAAGAAATTAGAACAAATGAAAAAAGATGCACTCTTCAGCCATAAAAAATGAGAGCAAATCCCCCAGCCAAAGGCAGACCATGATACAGATCAAAACAGGGTCACTGTATTCCAAATCAAGCAAATGAAGATATACCTAGACTGGGCTTAATGTTCTGTGTATTAAGAATAAAAATAATTCAATTATAACTCAAGAGGAGAACAGATTACCTGCAACATAACAAAACAATATAGCATCCACTCTCCTCTACAACATTAAATTCCTGAGTATTATGAAGTAATATCTAAGAAATTTTGAGCATAAAAACAATTATAACACAGGATTTTGTAAAAAAAAAAATAAGTTGTCATTTATTAACAAAGGCAAGGGAATAATATTCTCAGATTCCAAATGCACAAAAAAGTAAAAAAACATGGCACTGAAATTATGTCAATTCACTCCAGTTGACCAAGAGATGAATAAAAATTAAATGCTTAAAAATAATGAAGACATGGTGTATCAATTGTTAAGCTTATTTCCCATCCCTAAATCCAACTTTGTGTTTCTGGGGCTGGTACAATGCAAATTACATGTCTTCTTTGCCAAGTGGCTCTCCCTGGCCAAGAATACCAATAGGAGGTGCCAGAGGAGACTGGAAGGCAGAACACAGAGAAATAACTTGCTTCTTTCTGTTTCCATATTGTTCCTGTCAGCACCTCTAGGAAACATTTCTTCACCTCAGAAAGCAGAGTTGGTTCCAGTTCCCAGCTTCTTTCCACATTCTCAGATCAGTCTCATTGTGCTACCTAGAAAGTCCTCCTTAAATGTCTGAATCCAACCCTTGGGGGGCATTCCTCCTCTGAGCAAATGGAGCATTAGCAGCAGTCAGAGATGCCATCTCCTTAAAGCTCTGCAGGTGCAGATATTAGCAACATTCATCTTTTGTTTTCCTGGCTTAGGGTTGGTTGCTGTTTCCTGCAGTTACTAACTCATGTTGGCTCAGTGTTTTCCTTTGCTTATTTAGTCCTCCAGTGTCTAACTGCTTTTCCTGTGTTAAATTCTCTTAATTAAAATAACTAGTATGGTTTCCAAGTTTCTGATTGAACTCTGACTAATATAATACATGGGATCATGTTAGAATGGGATTAGTTTATTGTATCTTTAATCTTGAATTTGGTGCTGAAAGTGCCTCAGTCAAGACCATCAAACCTCACCCCACCTCGCCAATGAGGAGGCCTCTGAGTGCTGGACCCTGGAATGCAGACACACACATGAGCATAGGGAGCCAGATGCCTTGACTAAAACTTCCTCCAAAAAATTAATGTGCTGACTGTCTACCGAGCCCAGGGTGTGAGGAGCAGTATCCCCAAAAAGCTCTGTAGTACAGAACCTTTGTAAATAGCAATGGTTGGGCCTGAAAGATGCACACACATAGGATTTTGGTTTAGAGCCTGACTTCTGAGAGAGTCATCCTGATTCTCCTGAGAGAGATGAGGGGGCCATTTGGTCTTAGGTTGCTTACATTGTCCTCCTTCTATCTTGGCTGAGACAGAGATTTGTTCCTCATTAGAATACACACTTATTTTGGATATGCATTTTTTTCTTGCCCACAAAGTTTCTACAAACACTATTATCCACAGACTTATGAATGTCTTATTATTTACCATGATACAAGCAACATTGATCCTGGCCAGGGAACTCATTTCATAGCAAAATACATGTGGCAATGACTCATGTATATGGAATTCACCAGTAATTACCATAAGTTTCTTCACTCAAAAGCAACTCACTGGTTTAACAAAATGGTCTCCCAAAGATTAAATTATGGCACAAATGGGATGGTAGCACGTAACATTGCGAGAGATTGATCTTACAGGATACAGTATATACTTAGAAACAAACACCATTTGGGCTGCTGTTCTTAAGGAATAACATGAGGATCCAGGAACCAAGGGAAGTGAACATGGAAGTGGAGCTTCCCCTTATTGAACCTTAAAATACACTTGTGGAGTTTTTGCTTCTTGTTTTTCAGTTTTGAGCTCTGCTAATTCAGAGATATTAGCTTCAAATGGCAAAACACTATCTAGGAAGGGACATGGCAAAGGTGTTGACTAGAAGTTGAAATTAGTAATAAGTACTAGAAGCAATTGAAGATCAAAATGATTAGATTATAAATCTGGGTTTAAAGCTAAATGTAATACAGTAATTACTCTTTAATGAAAATTCATGTTACTTGAAAATATGTGATACCTATAATCAGTACCAACAATATTAGTAATATCATCAAAGATTGAGTAGTGTGTTTAGGTGGGGAGTTATTGGGAAGAGAGTAATATTTTCCTTATTAAAGAAGAAAGACCCAAACATATTTTTGATGATGACAATCAAATAAATATATTTTAAGATACTTTTGAGAATTCTTGTATCTTTTGGAATGATTAAAATTAGGATGCATTCTCTAAAGATTGAAGAAAATTTAGAAAAATCGAAGAGAATACAAGCCTCATATAAAACAAGAGAAATTATGAGCAATAAATAACTTTAAAATTGAGACTATAAATGATTAACATAAGTAACGGTATAGTCTCTTAAATTATAAAAGAAATTGGACTTGATTTACCAAAGAGATTATAAGATGAAATTTTAAAAATTCAATTCAATTACATGTTGTTCTTGACACATGTTAAAACCTACACACAAATTCAAAGCAACATAATACTCAAAATCAACAAGGCAAGCATAATCAACAACAGAACATGTGTTGATATTATGTTCAAAGTACAATATGTTAAATGGAACAAAAAGAGTCACTTTATCTTTTGAATAATGTAATTCAAAATTAAGATATGACTATCATTAATCAAATCTCAAGAAAATAATATATTTAATATTAATATATCTGTATTATTTTATATATTATATATGACATTCATTACACAAATAGCTACATATATTCATATATAAAACATTTAGACATATGCAAAAATTAAGCACTGCAAGTAGTACTTCTTTCAATTTTTTTCAAAGAACCAGACTTTGTCTTTGTTGATCCCCTTTGGGGCGTTTATTTTCTATTTTTTTTTCATTTCCTTTCTTATATATATATTATCTCTTTCATTTAAGTTTAGTTTGACCTTATGTATGTGGGTCATCAGTTGGCTTCTTACTCATTTTTAGTGTGTGTTTGTTGTTTTAGATATACATTTAATGCCATTGTTTCTCTCTATGTATATCTTTCACTGTATCTTTCAGGTTATGAATGTAATACTTTTGCCTGGTTTTCAGATTGTATAATTTATTTTGCTCTAGCTTCAAGTTTACTGATTCTGCCTTCTGTCATCTCTAATCTGTTGTTAAGCCTGTCGGAATTTTTAAAAATTTCATTTATTGTTTCCACTTTCATTTGGTTCTTTATTTTCCATTTATCTGCTGAGATTCCCAATCTGTTCACTCAAAATGAGCATATTTTCCTCTATATATTTAAAAGCACTTATAACAACTTCTTTAAATTATTTCTTGCTAAATCCAACATCTGAACCTTTTCAGAGTCAGTTATTGGCTGCTTTTGTTTCTTGAATATGGGCCACATTTTCCTGTTTGCATATACACCGATATTTATTATATACTGGATGTTAGGGTAATACATTGTGGTGATTCTAGATTCTGCTGTCCACCTCTAAAGAATATTGATTTTTGTTCTTGCAGGCAGGCCAATAACTGACTGATCGCAGTGAACATGTGTCTGTTTTTATGCTTTTTGATGGTAGTTCTGTGAAAAGCCCAACTTGCTTCTTAAGTCCCTCTAAACTGGAAGGATCTGAACACCCAAGTACTACATCCCCTGAACTTCTTTAAAGAATTCTTGACTTTTGTGATTCAGACTTTGTTAGAGCATGTCTAGAACAGGTCTACTCTAGGGTGTGATCTTTAGTCCTCAGGTTGTGGCCTTTCTGAGTTTCATCTACATGTTTGTGTTGGAATTGGGCTGAAACTCTACTTCCCAGCACTGTTTGATCTCTAGTATTTCTGTTTCTCTCTCAGACCTATAGTCGCTACTCATTGTTAAGCCTTGTATAGTCTGGTTCCGTGCATGTGCAAACCAGTCCTCAGCCAAAGATTCATAGAGAATCCCTAAATGAGCTTCTGCCTTTCCCACTCCCAATCCCTGTGTAGCTCCCACAGATTCCAGTCACTTTGGTCGCCTCTAACGTGTACCTCTGCCTTCACATCTGAGAAGGACCACCATGCTCCACTTGAACTCAAGCTCCCTAGGCTGGGAACTGGGAAATTATCTACAGGCAGAGAGCTAGAACAAACATGTGATTCACATTGTGAGTTTCCCTTCTTTCAAAGATTGTGCTGTTGTGCTGCCTACTGCCCAATGCTTAAAAGAGTTGCATTACATATTTTTCCAGTCTTATAATTGTTTTTGGTGGCAGAATTTATTTAGCACCAGTTCCTCTGTTCTGGCTGAAGCAGATCATTACGAAAAGTAATTTGTGTTTTCTTTTCCTTGCTTATTGGAATTTCCTTATTGAATATATCTAATATTGATAGCTATATGTTTTAAATTACTTCAAAAGAAAATGTTATTCAAGTCAGAAGAAGAAAATAGAATTCCTATTAAGTTTCACAGAGATTAAAGTATACACCTGGCTATAAGCTTTCTTTCTAATATCATAGCCTTCTTAGGATGTGTTTTTATTATTTATCTTTGAATTTTTCAAAATGAGAAAAGAACTTGAAAGATGATTAAAAAGAAAAAAAAAATTGGAAATGCACAAGGAATATGAATCCTGGAAAAAAATACACTGATACTTAATCAGTAGCTTTTATATTCAATTTATTTTTCTAATTTCCTGACTTCTACATTATAAATTTTAAGAATCTTGTACATAGTATAAAAATATACTCTAACATTAATAGGGCTAATAACTTCTAAGATGATCTATATATCATGTATTGAGTACTTGCCCTGTATCAGGCCCTGTGCTATATATACTATATATGCATGATTTTATTTAATCATCTTTACAACTGCCAAATATAGGCAAATTTATACCTATTTTACTGTCACAAGGAAACAACCCTAGTGAAGGAAGCTAATAAAAGTTCTCTCCTTTGGTAAAGTAATTGTGCCCTTCTCGGCCAATATGAGAATTAATATCTCTGTGTGCACCTGTACAATAAGACCTTCAATGTGCTCTTCATGTAGTCCTAGTATGCACTGTTTATCTTCATGTTCCAAATATTAATAATACCTATGAATTCCAAATATTACTTAATACTTATGAATGTTTCATTATAGTTATACTTATCAAACTACATATGGGCTAAAATTGTTTGAGGGGCTGTTCTAAAACTTAGGTTTTAAAGCAGTAATGACATTCATTATTTTATCTCTTTATCCTCAGTGTAGTTTGCAAGTGGCTTTGATTATTTTCTTTAGTACAAGCTATGTGGTATGAGTATATCTCAGGATGAAGAACATGTTTTGGATTCTAAACCATACTAGAAACAGAAGGTCTAGTCTTCGAAAGCAAATTTGTGGTCCAAACTATGTGGATAAATATCCCTACATGTGCAAATGCCAACAATTGTTTGATCCAGGGAGAGTTGAAAGGGAGCTTCAGAGATGGTTATAAAGAGAAACCTGAATGAACAAAATCATCAGTCAGTGGAAACCATCCAATTCCCAGATGAGAAGTCATTAAAATTTCTGCTGACTTTCACTGGCAGAATGAAAAAATGATTAGAAAAGATGATTTTAAGCATTTTGGAGTATATATTAACTGGATACATTCTCATAACTCTGTGACATACTACTATGACCAACCCCATTTTACTGATGATGAAACTGAGAATTAATAGTTATATAACGTATCTGGGGTTAGTTACATCTCCTACATTGTAGGAGATTGAGCTAAGAGCAGGGACCAGGTAGACTGATATTCGAGCTTATACTCTTGACCACTACACTGTACTGCTTTGAAACTAATTAAATACAGGAAACAGTACTTTAGGGAATTTATGTCTTCTTAGTCATTTGTTTATAGATCAGTAGAAATAAATTCTTACTTAATGTTGGCCACCCTGGTTATAAGATTTCCAACTTTTGGGGAATGTTTTCCTAGGCAATTATTTGCCAAGCCCCTTTTCCCCATTGGTACCCTGCCCTTATTTCTAGCCTCATTTCTTACTACACTGTCCTACTTTGAGCCCTCTGAGAGCTTCATGGATCCTGTTCTCCAAAAAGCTAAGAAAGGGATTCTATTTAGCATGATTTGTTCCTGCTGTAAAAGTGTTTTAGGTTTGAAAACTTTCAATTATGTCATGAATGGGGAAACCTCTCTTAGGACCAGAAGGGGAAAAAAATACAGTGATTTTAATTTTTTACCCCTTAACACAGAAAGAAAGAATAAGATTATTTTTCAATTAAAGGCTCTATCTTGGCCTAAGGATTTCAGATATTCAGTCTCTAAAGAATTTGGCTTCCCAGGAGTGGGAATGTTAAATTTAAGCTATAGAATTGACTTGAATTAAAGCAAATTAGTAAAATGCGTAATTTTACTGGATTTTGGAGTTTTCTTTGGTAGAGATTTAGATATATGTGATTGCATTTTTTTTTTCTTTTTCGGACCACAGTCATGTAATCAGTTCTATTATATTAGCTGGATACACATTTTTTTTTTTTTTGTTTGCATCATGATAGCAGTTGTTTCAATTAAATTATTCCAAGCCAAATCCAACTGATTCATTTGGGAAACAACAGGGTCGCTTGACAATGAGGAAAAAAAAAAAAAAAGTTAAAGTGTAGAAAGAAATTGTAGCTCTGTGGGGAAAGCATTATATAATTAACTAAGGCATTAATATTTTTTTTAACTCACATACCAAAAGAAAGCTATATTTGGATATCAGAGTGCATTTGCTTCTTTGCCTAGGTAGGTGGTCTTTGATCACTTTTTCCTTTGTTGTCTCATTCTGCCAGTCTATGTAACTCTGCTGGTTCTGTCTACCCTCTGCTCTCATTGTCTCAACTGTAGCATTTAAGCTTATCTGGCAGAGATGGTAAAAATTAGGCCTCCTTGTCATTTGGCCTTCCCCTTCTCCTGGTCATGTGGCTAGTAGAGTGACCATATATATGTCATCTAAACTTGGGCATTTTCTCTAGTGCAAATGCTAAATGAAGAAGGTTTCTGGTATAGAGTTTTACCTATAGTATTGATTGCTTCTGCATCCCCCTCACTGCCAATATCCAGGACTCAGCTCCTTCAATCTCAGGGAGTAGATACTCATGTTGCTTCAAAGCCATAGTTGTTTCCTCCTCTACCATGCTGGGTTAATCCATTAATACTGAGGTTTTGTTTTGACTTTACTCTCAAATTTTGTCCAATTACCTTTTATGTTCAGTGCTAGAATTCTGCCCTATAACCCAGACTAAGAGCTTGACATTCTTCCATAAACTCAGTAGTCTTCTGCTCTTACGCTAAAGTTATATATTTAAAGAGTAACACAGAAGCTGAGGCCTGTCCCCACTGAATATAAATATTGTTTGCTGCCTGACTGGTCATTGCAGTCTTGAAGTAGGGTAGGCCCCTACTTTAAGCCTGTGTGAGGCTTGAAGCACTATGCATCCTGGTTTCCTTTGCTGTCGAAATCTATAAACCTGATGGCAATCTGTTGTCTCATCAGAGACCTATGATTCCGGCTGCTTTCTTAATGTTGGCACGTGCTTCTGTGCCTCCAAATCTTTGAAACTTTTATAACTACCTATATTTCTGGAGAAAGACTCTCAGGTAGTTATTTTGTTAATTCTTGCCCTTCCATTTCAGGTCAGTATATATCTAATATTACTCCCATGCTCTACTCATGACCTAAGTAGCCTTGGAAGGACCATCATTCTGCTCATCAGAGGGCCAAATTTTACTAAAGACCTTCCTATGTTCAACAACAATGTGGCAGACATAATTTGGAGTATAAATTTAAATATAGACTTGCTTGTGGAAGGGTAGTTTACAAGAGATTGTAAGCAGGATTCATGCCAATTATGTCATTAAAGAGAACCAAAATGAAGAAACTAGAAAAAGTTGGGAACTAATTTTATATTGGTGCCATATCAGCTAAATTTCACTGATGGTAAGCAACATAAATCAACTTTAAAAATTTAAGTAAAAAAAGAACTTGTTGGAGGAACATTGGAGCCATATGTAGAATGAAAAAAAGAACTGTAATACTTTGTCCCTTGACCTTTGAGCACTGAGGTCCTCATTCCCCAGCTTCAGAATGTGTTGGCAGCTCACCCCTGCCAACCCACTCCCTTGCTGGGAATTTAACTTGGCTAAAGGGAGCTGACTTCCCAGGGGTGTTACGTTGATAAAAGCCACTCTGTTTAGCCTTATTCAATTTCCATCCCATGACAGTTTGATGGGGGAATATACCTTTTTCTCTTTGACTCCTTGCCTCAATTTGGGACACCTCTGAAGAGCCATCCTAGCGCCAGAGTTCTCCATAGGATTGGCTGAAGAATCTGTTGCAACTGAACCACATCCCAACCTCTCCTACTTCCCAATATGTTTCATTTCACTTCCTTAGGGGTAGGTTTTGATCCCTAGATCAATCTTATAGAGGATGGAGCTGATTTATTGCTTTAATGGGATAACTACCATTAGCTCTAGCATTACTTGAAAGTATGACTTTGACTCTTGGGCAAGACTAGGGTAGTAGGATTTATCACATTCTGTTAAAAGTCTGAAACTTCCCTGCCAAGCCCCAATTTTATTTTATGTTTTTACTGATGGTTTCCAAATGTTTTAACTGGTTAAACAGGCTGGTTTGACAGCATGACCAGAGAGGCATAAAAATTTTATTGGAGCTTCTGCTTTGAGCTCTCCCAACACCAAGCTTTCTCACATAGTTCTTGGTTGAATCCAGTTATGAAGTACAATCCTTGCACATATGAGGCCCATGGGAGCTAGTGTATGGATATCTTTCTGACCATAATGTTCGTCTGTACTAGCTTCTTTTTTTTTTTTTTTTTTTTTTTAAATAGCACTTTATCTTTTGTCTTTAAATGAAAATGTTACATAAGTATGCTCTATCGGGTCTAAGAGTCTTTTAAATCTCTATATATGGGAAATCTTTTCAATCTCTCAATAAGCTTCCCACATTCAGATCTCACTCTCAGAGCCTGTTTCCTGGATAATTCTGACCTGTGAAAACAATGCACTTTTAGAAAAAGTGTGGTAATCAAATAAGCTCTGCTGTTTTCAACAGCAGGAAAGTAGAAATTGTCTACTAGGGTTTCCTAAACTCCTTTTGTCTTCTGTGTCTTTGCTATTGTTTGAATTGTGTCCTCCAAAATTTGTACATTGAAGTTTCAACCCCTAGACCTTCAGAATGTGACTTTGTTTGGAAATAGGGCCATTGCAGGCATAATTGGTTAAGATGAAGTTATCCTGGAGTAGGGTGGACCCGTAATCCAGTATGACCAGTGTTTTTACATAGAGAGAAAATGTGAATACACATACACCCACACACACACACTACCATGTGAAAATGAAAGTAGAGATAAGGGCATTGTAGCAGAAGTGAAGAAACACCCAGGACTGACAGCAAACCACCAGAAGCTAGGAGACATGGGTGGATCAGATTTCTCCCTCAAAACACTCAGAAGGTTAGACTCACTCTACTATGACCTTGATTGTAGCCTTCAGCATGGTAAGACAATGAGTTCTGTTGTTTAAGCGACCCACTTTGTAGTAGTTTGTTATTGCAGTCTTAGCAAAATTATACAGTCTTTTCTTAAGATCCAAATTCCCAGGAAGGTAATTCTGATTTGTCCACTGATCAAACAAACAAACAAAATGGCTACACTGAGACAAGGTAGCGAAGAATATCAGAAATGAATTTGAAGTTTCAGGCCTATTGGTTAGAAAAATGATAATTCTCCTTACTGGAAAACAGAATGTTGGAGTTGAAACAAGTTTTATGGGTAATAGATTATTTTATTTATTTGACTTTGTGGTGGTAATGGTACATCTCTGTGGAGATATCAGCAGGAGATTAGAAATTTCAGGTTCGAGTGTGAGAGAGGGGCTGAGATTAAAGACTTATAGTTGACCCTTAAACAACAGAGGGGCTGTGGGGGAGCTGACTCCTTGTGTAGTCAAAAATCTCAGTATAACTTTTGACTCCTCAAAAACTGTTGACCAGAGACCTCAACAATAACATAAACAGTTGATTAACACATATTTTTCATGTTATATATATTATATATTGTATTTTTATAATACATCAATTGAGAGAAAAGAAAATGTTGTGAAGAAAATAATCAGAAAGAGAAAATACATTTATAGTACTGTACTGTATTTATCAATACTGTACGTTTACATCACCTGTTTAAAAGATGAATTCTCTGAAATGGCAGGTGCCCACAGTGGCAGAACTCAATCTATGATACATATCAAGCAATTTAACATTTTCTTGCAATGTCATGACTTTGCTATATGGGAGCACTTCCCAGCATAACTGGTGGCCCCTTGTATAGGCCTCATGGTGTTACTCAAGATTTATGACATTGCATTAAACAGATGAAAAATACTCTAGAACTTTGAAGTCACTTTTTAATGCAATACAAAATTTACTGGATGCACCCACTTACATGGAGATCATTAGCATCACAGGCGTTTAAAGTGGATAGTTGCAATATTTGAGCTCACTGCAATAGCAATAGGAAGTAGCTACGATATTGTTACAGTAGTGTAGTATGTACTAAAGTGAATTTTATGCAATTATGATTTAATGCTGCATCTTTACTTTTGTTTACATTTCTCCGACTGTGAATGGTGCTATGTATGGTCTATTTGTGGGTATAAGCTGTAGGGAGAACCCCTGAAACTATTGCTATGGAATAAAAGATGAAGTGCTCCTGATTATTGTAAATACAAAATTACATGCAGGATTGTGTAAAGACAATGCCAGGTTGGACTGCCAGAATGAGCCAACAGTGCATCATGTACTTCCCCCCTGCAGAGAGCCTATGAATGGATGTGCAGTCAGAGAGGTTTCACATCACCAAGATTCCTATCCCAGAAAAGCAGATGTTCATAGCTCTGGGAATGGAATGCGACCCTCATGGGGAGCCTATAAACGGACGCATGGGGGGCGCCTGTCCATATGGATAAGATAGGGCTATAAAAGCTCTCATCTTGCCACGGCTCTTCTAGGCCTCTTTAGAGTTAAGGCATACTCCCTTCTGAGAATTTCTGGTCTAACCAGTTGTCTTACTTTGCTCATGTTTCTATGAATTGTTTGTAACCAGCTTTTGCTGCAACTGTTACTGCTGATTAATATCTTGCTAATCATAGGTTATGGAAAGACTGTGTTCCTGTTTCAAGGCTCTGTTAGAAATTAAACTTCATGTCCTGTTTCTATGAATTCTTTATAACCAGCTTTTGCTGCAACTGTTACTGCTGTTCCTGTTTTAAGGCTCTGTTAGAAATTACTAAAGCACACACTATATTGTAAATTATTACCTCTGTATACCGTACTTCTGCATACAGATGTTATGTTAAAGAATTACTTCATCCCCACGTGACCATCTCACCTCACAATCAAATGACCCTAAATGCCTCACTAACCTACCCCTGCCCTCACTAAACTTAATAATAAATGCTGGCACATCCAGTGCATTGTTGGCACCATGGAACCAGAAGGTGGTGACCCCCCTGGACGCAGCTTTCACTATCTTGTGTGTGTCTATTATTTCTCTACCTGCCGATCCACCTGGGAACAAAGAGAGAGCCCCGTTGCATTGCAGGCTGTGGGCCGGATCCCGCAATAGTAAGCTTTGATAAATTTTAACATTTTATGATAGATTTGTATGTATTTTATGGTGATATATGATAAAATAGACTCATATCTAGTATATTTTATGTATTCATGGCATACCTAAACTTCTTTTTATTTTTAAAAAATATTTTAAGTTACATGGTTCATCTACAAGTTTTTTTTCAAATTGTCACAGATTTCCAATTTTCTAATATATTTATTTAAAAAAATCCACATAGAAGTGTATCCATGCAGTTCAAACTTGTGTTGCTCAAGAGTCAACTGTATATATGAGTGATGTTACAGAAGTAACTTTTGAAGAAATTGGATTGTTAATCATTGGCTATGGGCTAGACCAGGAGTGAGCTCAACTGTATTTTAAAGGTTGCACCATAGCAAAGCTATGATGGTTTCTGTGGGTAGTGCTGTAGGAATGGAGGGAAAAACAACCAGCTATTGCTGGTTAGTAGCTTAACTTTTCAGGTCAGCGAGAGAAGAGAGAAATTTACTCAAAAACTTAGGGTGCCAAATTTTGTTGTAAGAAAAAATGTGGGCTCAAGAACTTGGAGCCAAGGTCAAAAGCTTATTATGGAGAGAAAAATTCAGCTAAGAAGTCACATTAAAATCTAGTCGCTGTCAATACATTAATTCACTGGGGAAAAGAAGAGTCCTGTCAACAAATGGTACTGGGACAACTGCATATCTGTGTTTGAAAAAAATAAAGTTAGTCTCTTATATCACACCATATATAAAAATTAATTCAAAATGGATCAAAGACCTAAGTGTAACAGCTGACTTATTAAACTCTTAGAAGAAAACATAGCCAGAATCTCATAAATCTTCACTAGGTAATAATCTCCTAGATATGACAGTAAAAGTACAAGCAATGACAATAGCCAGACAGATAAATGAGACAAAAATTAAAAATGTTTTGTAGTCTGAAGTACACCATCAAAAAAATGGATAAAAAATCTCATAGAATTAAAATAGAGGCAAAGGATTAAACTAGACATTTCTCCAAAGAAGAGATACAAATGGCATTAGATAGATGAAAAGATGCCCCTATAATTAACCATCACAGAAATGCAAATCAAAACCACGATTAGATACCACTGATATGAACTGGAATGACTACGATAAAAAGAAAGGTAATAGTAAGTGTTGGTGAGAATGTAAAGAAATTGTAGAAGGTACAGTTGCTCTGGAAACAGTCTGGCATTTTAAAAAAAGGTTAAACAGAACTTCCTCACAACCCAGTAGTTTCACCTCTAGATATATACCTGTGAGAAACAAAACATGAGTCCACATAAAATTTGTACACCAGAATTCATAGCAGTATCATACATAGCAGCCAAAAGGTGGAAACAATTCAAATGTTTATCAACTAAAGAATGGATGAACAAAATTTGGTATATCTTTGTAATACAATGTCATTGGACTACAAAAAGGAATGAAGTTCTGATTTACTTTACAACATGAATGAACCTTCAAACATTACACTAAAAATCAGTCACAAAAACCACATATTGTATGATTCCATATACAGTTATGCATTGCTTAACAACAGAGATTTGTTCTGAGAAGTGCATCATTAAGCCATTTTCTCCTTGTGCAAACATTATAGATTGTACTTCACAAACCTAGACAGTATATAGCCTACTACAGTATAATACGGCCAATGACTCCTAGGTTACAAACCTGTACAGTGTGTTACTGTACTGAATACTGTGGGCAATTGTAACACAATGGTATTTGTGTGTCCAAATATATCTAAACATAGAAAAGGTACAGTAAAAATTTGGAATAAAAGATTTGAAAAGAGTACATCTGTATAGAGCACCTATTTTGAATAGAGTTTTCAGTACTGGAAGTTTCTTTGGGTGAGGCAGTGAGTGGTGAATGAACATGAAGGCCTAGGACATTACTGTACATTCCGTAGGCTTCATAAACACTGTACACTTAGGCCACACTAAATTTATTTAAAACATTTCTTTCTGCAATAACAACCTTAGCTTACTACAACTTTTTTATTTAATAACCTCTTGATTTTTTTTAACTTTTTGATTATTTTGTAATACTACTTAGGTTAAAATGCAAATACATTGTACAGCTATACAAAAATATTCTCTTTT
The DNA here is from genome assembly GCF_008728515.1 of Papio anubis. NCBI lineage: Eukaryota > Metazoa > Chordata > Mammalia > Primates > Cercopithecidae > Papio > Papio anubis. The sequence continues at coordinate 43,739,082 of NC_044979.1, read as the reverse complement.
TAATATCCCTATTCTATATGTCTTTTAGTCTTTACAATTTTTTATTCTTTATTTTTAACTTTTGAACTTCTTTGTTTAAAAAAAAAAGGCACAAACACGCACATTAGCCTAGGCCTACACGGGGTCAGGATCATGGATATCACTGTCTCCCACCTACACCTCTTGTCCCACTGAAAGATTTTCAGGCGTGATAACATGCACAGAGCTGTCATCTTCTATGCTAACAATGCCTTCTTCTGAAATACCTCCTGAAGGACCTGCCTGTGGCTGTTTTACAGTGGAAAAAATATATGTATATGTATGTGTATATATATATATAGAGAGAGAGAGAGAATATACTCTAAAATAAAAAGCTATGGTATAGTAAACACATAAGGCAATAATGTATAATCTAGTCATTTATGATCAAGTGTTATACACCATACATAATTGTATGTGCTGGACTTTTATATGACTATCAGTGCAGTAGGTTTGTTTGCAGCAGCATCCCCACAAACTTGTGGATAGTGTGTTGCACTATGACATTAAGAATGCTATGATGTCCCTAGGTAGTAATGATTTTCCGGCTCCATTATAATCCTATGGGACCACTGTTGTATATATGGTCTGTTGTTCACTGAAACTGTTAAGCAGCATATGACCATGTATAAAATATTCAGAATAGGGAAATCTAAATAGACAGAAAGTCAATTAGTGATTGCTTAGGGCTGGCAGGGGAAATTATAATTAAAAACTGTGGAGTTTCTGTATGATAAAAATTTTATAAAATTGTGGTAATGGTTGCACAACTCTGTATTATACTAAGAACCTATATTACACCTTATATATTTTCAATGGATGAATTGCATAGTATGTGAATTCTATCTCAATAAAGCTGTTTTGAAAATCAAGTCAAAAATGGAGGTGTGGTGAGTGTAGACATGGAGAGTAAGTTTTAGCAATTAGTCCAGTTTTATGTGTGTGAAACATCAGGATCAAATAGACAACAAAAGCAGAGTGTCATGTTGCTAATTGATAAGAAAGATGTAAGAAAATGCCTCTTCACTCATTCACAAGAAGATATAACTGCTTTAGTGGGAAATATTGGTAAATATGAAAAGACTTTATTTTTTAAATAAATTACGACTGTTCTATATTGAGCGCCCTCTGTCTTTTCTTCCCTTAACAGGATTTTGGCCATATTTCCTAACTTTTCTGCTATTTTTGGCAATTAGAAAAGGCTAATTCTTGAGTTCAAGAATTTGCCCTTGTTATTTAAAATTTAACTTTTATATCCAATGCAAGCGATTCTCCTCTCTTCTTCCTAGAAGAGGCAAAAGCTGTGCAGGAGGGAATGTTGTCTGCCTCTCAGGCATTTTTCAGCCCTTCTCACTTCTCTCCTGTCTCTTTCTACCACCTTTAAGTGGTGCTGTCTCTGGGGGCAGTGATGAAGGAAATAGAGAAGGAACAATGTTCTCATGCTTCAGAGCAGATTCCAGGTGAACACACACAGAGACCTGCACGTTTCCCTTAGCGCTCTGATGATGACTTGACCTTGTGAAAGGTTTTGGCCATTCCCTTCCCATGTGAACTGGCCTTTATTTACCCTTTCTCTGGTAGTTTTCTAAATACTGGTATTGGCTTCTTTTTTTAAAAGGTCAGTTTCCCTCTCCTGCTGCTATTTAGCCTTGATCATTATTCCTTATGCTATTTTACTCACTTGGAAAGAATGTTCAATGTAAGCAATTTCCACTTTGCTGTCTATCTTATGGGTTACATATGAGCTATTACTTGTTACAAATTACTAGTTCTAGCAACTGACTGAAGAGGTTATTACATCAAAGTACTGTACATACGGGGTTGACTTTTTCCTTTTTCTGGTACTGTCTTGATTTGAAGGGTGTCGAAACTAAATTGTTAAAGACATCATCAGATATTGTCACCACACCTTCCACCCTCTTCTTTGTTCTTTTTTTGTTGTTGTTTATTTGCTATTTTCTCCTATTCATCATTGCTTCCATCAAAATATCAGATTCAGTTGAAACTCTATTCAAATTCAGCAAAATCATTAATAGCTAGAAACTATATGTGCATTTCCTTATTAATTGTCTTGCTGCTTTCTATAGAGTTAAACCACATTATCCAGGTGGTGGTATGTTGAACACAAAGGCACACTAAGTACTAAATAATTTACTTTTAGCTCTTCCAAACACTGCCATATTCTCCAGTGACTTGGGCAGTAGTAGTGATTATATTTGTAGACTTGTCTTCTTTGTCAAAGCTGGCAGTGGCTTTTTTGACATCACTAAAAATGACACTGACAGTAGAGACCTTGGGGTGGCCCACATGTATCATTTTTAAGAAAGCAAATGTCACAGTATTGTGGAAATTATCATATTACTGGCACTTAAAATCATACCTCACTATGTCAAGGTAAAAATAACTTGGGACAACAGATCTGAGTTTGATTAAGAGTACTGTGGAAAACAGAGTGAGGTAGAAGCCACACATTTTTAAGTTCTTCTACCTAGTTCTCTCATTCCAACACAACAGGAGGCAGCCACTCAATCTATGAGCTGGTCAGACATAAAAATTCTCACTTCACTTTATGTCCTCTGCAAATAGACAATTTTGGACCTGCAGTTGCTAACCTCTCCAGAGGCCAGGCAACACAGACTTTTGCATGACTTTCAGAGCCACAAAAGAAAAATGGGGACCCACAATTGGGAAGGAATCATTCAGTACCACTTGACTTGAGATTTTGAAGTCTAATTCCCATTTCGCTAATAGCCAAGTTAGAACATATGCTGGAAGAGGCACACAAGTGAAAATAAAAAAACAAAAAGCACACATTTAACTGCATTCTTTACACTTGTGGAAAAAACACTTAATTTAACTATTATTGATTTTACCTGATTGTCGTGTGCATAACTGGAAGAAGGAATTAAGTCTTGTTTTTATAATTAGACTACCAATGCAGAAGAAGTTACACCAAGTCATGGGAAATGTTGAACCCTTAATACTGGGTCCTACACCTACTGACGGTGTGTTTTCCAACTAACTACCTTTAACAGCATGAGAAAAGCATGCCTGCCTGCATACACCGGGGAGGGAAAGTTGGGAGAGTGGTCATGGTTATAACAAATCTGTTTTATGTTGGGAGGCCAAGGCGGGTGGATCACCTGAAGTCAGGAGTTTGAAACTAGCCTGGCCAACATGGTGAAACCCCGTCTGTACTATATATATTTTAAATATATATATATATAATTGTTATATATATATATATATATATAATTGTTGTAATACTGAATATGCATTTCTTTCCAAGTAACACCCTTTCTTTCCACTTAGTGGATATTCTTCCTCCCTTCACAATGATGGACATAGTTAATTCATGCATTCCTTTGCAGTCAGCATAATCTTAGCCCTTCCTGATGTCATCTTTATTCTCTCTTCTTTGAACTCCTATGACGCTTATATGTGACATGTACCCATTTATTACTTAGTTCTTGTGTGTTATTTTTTATTCTTCAGTGAAATGGGTAAAGTTCGTGTGTGTTATTTTTTATTCTTCAGTGAAGTGGGTGAAGTTCTTGAGAACAGTAGCCATGCCATATTTCTCAATATTTCCATCTAGTCTAATGTCAGGCATGTGATAAATGCTTAAGTTCCTGTTATCAATTCATTCTGCTGAATAATTGGAATTTTCTGCCATTTTAAACATGTGTCTGTCTGAATTATGGATGCTAATCACGTTTACAAAAGTCAAACACACTGATAATCCACATATTTTATGGAGAAAAAATACAGTCTCCAGGCTCTGGGAAAATTTTGTACACATACAAAAACACTCAGAAAAATAACAGGAATAATGAAATACATATTTCTAAGTTGAATGAGGTTTTAAAGGTAATCACTACCATATATTTAGTGACAATTCTTCTCAATGCCTAATAGTTTATGGAAATTTGTGAATGGTTTACTCATTAAACTGTTGCTTACAATCTATCCCAACTTGTTTTGCCTACTGTAATTTCTCTCTTCACAAACTATCCCTTGTTCAGGGGAAAAAATGTGCATGAGGAATACTTTCCACGCATCTTGCCAACCCTGTTAAGAAACATTTCATTTGTTCTTCCAAAACTAATGTTTACCTTTCCCCACAAATACGACTTTCATCTAAAATCTGATATTTTAGAAGTTTTCATTTACCACTTTAGAAGCAATATTTTGTCCATGTTACATAAGTATTCGCCACCATTACATTCACTGAATTCTGTATCAAATATGATTATGAAACAAATCACTAGAATATACTGATAAGAAATAAATTATTTTCAAACCATTTTATCATACACCTATAGTACTCTGCATTTGTGTAGCTATGTGGATAATTCTACACTGTTGGGGGAATGCTACCATAGTTTAAATAGAAAACGAGTTTTGTTTTCGAAATAAAGTTTAATGGTGTATCCAGAAACAATATTCTCCTAACCTTGGTTTTAAAGTACTCAAGGAAGCACAAAAGCCTTCTGGGATGTCATGTATTCAAATGAGTTTTTAAACATATTATTTCATTTCTTAACAATTCAAGTACACTTATTACACGTTTGCTTGTGCTTCCATAGATTGCCAAGCTGACCTTGTACATATATAATAAATGATCTTCAAAGACAATTTATGTTTTAAAGTGTTTTCTTGATTTATGTAATTGACTAACTGACTATTCCGAGGGAAAATGAGGTGGAATGCTTCCAAATATGCCCTTCTCACCTTCCTCCTTACACCTCTCTTTCCTGCCAAAATCTTGTTTTTACAGTTTTATTTTGTTACTGATTCTCACTCTGTGTGGTCCCTTTCTAATAAGGAAATTGAAATAGAAAAATACACCGATTTATTTTCTCCTTTACTATAATCCTGGCCTCTTGGGAATTTGGAGGTCAGTGATGTGCTCTCTGTCTCCCACTCCTTCCATTCTTCCCAGATAGGAGTTTTTTTTTTTTTTTTTTTTTTTTTTAGGCGGAGTCTCGCTCTGTCTCCCAGGCTGGAGGAGTCTCGCTCTGTCTCCTAGGCTGGAGTGCAGTGGCGCGATCTCGGTTCACTGAAAGCTCCGCCTCTCGGGTTCCCGCCATTCTCCTGCCTCAGCCTCCAAGTAGCTGGGACTACAGGTGCGCACCACCACGCCCGGCTCATTTTTTTTTTTTTTAGTGACGGGGTTTCACCGTGTTAGCCAGGATGGTCTCGATCTCCTGACCTCGTGATCCGGCCCCCTCGGCCTCCCAAAGTGCTGGGATTACAGGCGTGAGCCACCGCGCCCGGTTCCCAGATAGGAGCTTATTGGATGAGGAGAGAACAGTGGTGCTTTGTGACTGGGGTACCGGGCAGTGCTTGACCTAGCACATTTCTCCAGGTTCATACACCTGCAGTTCACTGTGGCTGGATTGTTGGATCAGCCAGTCAAACAATTTGTTCTTTCTAATGAATTAATTGGGCATTTAACTGAAATGGCAAATCACAGTCCTGAATTAAAAGGGTAAAATGGTGATTTGTATAAGGATAATGTAAATTATTTGAAGAGAAATGCAAAGCAGTGTCATGCTCAGTATACATCCTGGAAAATACAAAAACCTAATGTCATCTGACTCTGCCATTTCAGAGATAAGGTGTTAAATGATGGCATTCCTGCTTATATTTTATTACCCAGATATAATGTATGAGTGAAAGTTTAAATGGAATACTTCCAAAATATTAGTGTTTAACTGGATTCAATTTTTTGGGGGAAAAAGACAATTCTTTTAAAAGGGCAGATACATTGGAGATTGAACACAATAAAACCCTAGAAATTGTAAGTTTAGCTTACAACTCCATCATTAATACATCCCTTTAGAATATAACAGAGAACAATACGTTCTCACATTGCCACAGTGCCCTTTGTTCTGCAATCCTAGGGAACTGAACAGCAAATACAGTTAAAGTTAACAACAGAGCAACAGATTTCCTAAAGGAATTATTGTAGACAGATGGAAACGAAACAAATCAGCTTAAAGTTTAGATTGAAGAAATCAACCATGGGGGCTTTCTTTATTCCATTTCACAATACATTCAAAGTCAGAGGACTCCCAGTATATAACTGAGTTACAATTTGGCTGGTAACTAAAAACAATTGATGTCCATTTAATGTGGTATTTACAGGCACTAAGGACTCATCACACATTAACTTCTTTAATCTCACAAGGAGTCTATGAAATGGTGTATTAGTTTCCTAGGGAAGCTGTAATCACCAGCACACATTCAGAGGCTTAAAACAACAGAAATGTATTCCCCCCGCCAATTCTGGAGACTCGAATTCCAAAATCTAGCAAAGGTGCACTACCCCTGGGGTCTCTTAGAGAAAATCCATTCCGTCTTCTGGTGGCTGTTGCATTCCTTGACATGTGGCTGCATCACTCTAATCTCTGTCTGCGTGGTCACATTGCCACCTCCCCTCTTGTCTGTGTCTCCTCTGTGTATCTTTTATAAGGACAGTTGTCATTGAATTTGGGGCCCACACACGTATTTGAGGATGATCTCTTCATCTCCAGACCTGTAGCTTAATTACATCTGTGAAGACCCTGTTCTCAATTAAGGTAACATTCAGAGGTTCCCAGGATTAGGATGTGAACCTATCTTTTAGGGGTCATTCAACCCACTGCAGCACTGTCTTCACTTTACAGATGAAGAAAATAAAGAGAATTAGCTAATCTTTATTGGACTACATGTAAGGTATGAACATTGTATGAAGTGTTTTACATACACTGTACTACCTATTTACTGTTCATAACATCCTATGAGTTAGATATAATTATTATTATTGGCATTTTACAAAAAGGAATCTGGGCTTCTTGAATTTCAATTACTTAATATCACTCAGACAAAAATTTACTCCCTTTTTGAAGGCAGATTGCTAGACAAAAATAAATACATGAAATATATAGTGTATCAGATAGTTTTAAGGGTTATCAAGAAACAAAGGAAAAGGGGGGTATAGAGAATACTGTGAATGAATTACATTTTTAAATAGGTGGCCAGGGAAGGTTTCACTTAGAAGAGATCTTAGATGGAAGGAGAGGAGAGAGTGAGCCGTGTAGAAATCTGGGAGAAGGGCATTCCAGGCAGAAAGAACAGCAGGTGTAAACCCCTTGAGGAATGTTCAGTAACTACAATAAGGAAAAGTAACATATGTCTGTGTGACTATGTGTGTGTGTGTACAGTAGTGAGAAATACTGACTTCTCTTTTAGACAAGTGGGGTATGAAATACCTAAAGGAATACTCAGATGTGAGTAGAGTAACATATATACCTCTAGACCGGCAGCAAGATCTATGCAGGAGAACAAAACTTGGAAGTCATTATCAAATACAGTATTCCAAATCCAGTGCTCATTACCCCATACCAGGAGGAAGCAATTTAAATAAACAGCACTTCTGTACAGGAAGTGCCAAATTGTGCCATGTTGACAATTGCATTTAAAAAAAATGACTTTTAGAGTTAGTCTTGCTATTGTCACACTCAATAAACTTCAGAAAATGGAAACACATGCTCATAGAAATATGAAATAAATTTACATAGGTCTGACCCTTAATATGCTAAAATCATGGACTCAAGTGGGTTATGCTCATTATCAAAATGGCATTTATCTTTTGTCTTTACAATGCAGTTGATGTGAGCATGGCACTTTAACTTCACATATGGTAGAGTAAGCAGGCCTAATGCTGGACATCTGGTTAAGCAGTTCAGTGTCACTACAAAAGGTGGACAATTGGATCTATGCAGCCTAATACCCTCTCTGTAACTGGAAGTGGAAGTTTTTTTTTTCTCTACAATTTTGAAATCTAATAAAATCAAAACTTCTTAAGTGCAGAAACAAGAAAAGCCTTCTCAATTTGCTAAGCTCATTCTTGATAGTTACAATTATCAGACTCTACCTAATAAACCAAGTGACTCATAACAGATCATGGTGTTTATGTAGTCTTATTCTTCTTTTCTGCCATTTGTTGAACCGAACCATTGCTACAAAGAAATTCTTGCTGGGTTCTGTACATGTGCATGTTTTAAGAAGAATTGTGTTTATAGCAGTCCAGTCCTGATTACAGAATTTCCTTACATTTTAATATAAAATTTGCCTCTCTTTGCTGCAGGTGGAACACAGGAATGGGGTGGAAGAGGGGGTACACTGCTTTGGAAGGTCAGTCAAAAGAGTGGAAAAATATAATTAGGGCTGGGGCTAATGCAAAGCACTTGCTGAACCTGCCTTGGTTAATGGACAAAGCCAAAATTTAAGCAGGGAAATTGAGACTGGAGCTGCCTAGAGGGAAAGCAAAAAGCCTACTGGTGGGACAAGGAGAGTGCAAAACTGAGGCACAGAGCCAAGAATGTGGATATTAGGAGGGGAGTCTGAACATTAGCAGATTAGGACCAATGAAGAGTTGCAGGAATTGAACCCCAACAATGATGTAGATGTCAGCTGTCACTTGTGGTTTGTTACTAGGGAGCGTAATGCTTATACTAGCCATGAAGGATTTGTTAGTAAATGTGACCTATTAATTTCTAAGAGACATTGAGATAATTGTGATCTTTTGTGTAGACTATGTGCTAGTTCTTCTTTCAGGTTTTATTTTTTTGTTTGTTTGTTTTCATCTTAGAATTTTCTTTGCTCTAACTCTCTTCTTATCCAGAAACATTCTTAGCCTCTGATTGTCCCATGATTGATTGGTGTTCTTTCCTGCCATTCAGATCTTACCTTAAATGTCACTTCAACCAAGAAGCTTTCCTGACAACACAATCTAAAGAATCTGTTTAGGACTTCCTCCATAATATCTCTAATTTTCAACACAGGATCCAGCTGACATTTCTTCCTTCTTTCCATTCTTTCTTCACTTCCTCCTTTCTGCCCACCTTTCCTACTAGATTTCAAGTTCCATGAGAGTAAGAACCTTCACTGTCCCATTTTCTATGGTAGTTTCAGCACAGAGGAGAGTAAGTGATTCTTAATATTCCTCAATAAATATTTTAATTAAATTATAAACAGATGGATATTTGCTGCACTAACAATTATTTCTTAAATGTGCTTGTTTTATTGCCGAGCTTTTAACGTTTTTCCCCCACTATATTAAAGAGGAGTCATTGAAGAATCCTGTTGTCCTATCCCAGAAGGAGCAAGGGGACAACACTGCTATCCTGACCACTAACCATCCAGCACCACTTAAAGGTTTCTATATTTTATGGCACAGGAAATAGGATGTATTAGTCATTCATTTCTTAGTAGTAGAAGACTGCATAAAAATCACTTGTAATTCTTCCTGTTTATTCTAAACCAGAGGTCCCGAACCCCCTGGCTGTCTACCAATACCAGTCTGTGGCCTCTTAGGGACCGAGCTGCACAGCAGGAGGTGAACGGTGGACAAGCGAGCATTACCGCCTGAGCTTCACCTCCGCCGTGGAAAAATTGTCTTCCACAGAACCGGTCCCTGGTGCCAGAAAGGTTGAGGACCACACTTGTAAACCACCAGCATTACATGCTTCTAAGATATTTCCCAGAAAAGGGAAAGTGGGCAACAAATAGTATTATAAAAGCACCTCTGTCATCATGATCTTATATTTAAGTGGTTGATAGGAGGATTGCTGAAGAAAGAAATGTTAGTTAGGAATCTCATGCACAAAATATTAATTTTGTTTCTAAGTAAAAATAATAAAAATGCTAAATAGAAGTATTATGTGTCCCTGAGCATTTAAAGAGTCAAAACCTAAGGTCAAAAATTATTAACATCTTTCACAGCCTCTGCTTTACCTGTTTTTCATTAGAATCAACCGGGGGCACTCTTAAATAATACAGGTACTGGGTTCCATACTCAAAGATTGTGATTCCACTAGTCTGTGTGGGACCAGGGCCTTTATAGATAGCCTTAAGTTCCTAACACAGATACATTTTAGGAATGGTAATTAGAGTATTGTTTATAATGGAGAAAGATTGAAAATGATTTAAATATCCTTAAAGTGTTGTTGTCACAGCAGATGTAATAATATGGGAAAATATTGACAACATATTATAGCATGAAAAGCTTAGGTTTACATCAAAGAACAGAAAGCAAATGGTCCTGCTTAAAATAGATGTATTATTTTTAAAGTTTCAATGGTACGTTCTTTCTGTTTCACTGAAAAATAAAGTTAGTTAAATTAGGTTTTTCTGTGTCTGCTAATTGGTGTTCCTTTTTAAACATTTTTAAAATTTTTTATCGACATAATCATTGTACATATGGGGTACACAGTGATGATGTGATAAAGATAATGTATAGTGATCAGATCAGAGTAATTAGCATATCCATCATCTCAAACATTTATCTTTCTTTGTGTTGGGAACATTCAATAATTGGTTTTACTTTGTGGAGTGTGAGCCATACTATTAAAAAAAAAAGAGAGAATCCAGGTGCAGTGGCACACACCTGTAGCCCCAGTTACTCAGGATGTTAAGTCAGGAGGGTCGTTTGAACCCAGGAGTTCAGGGCCATAGTATATAATGATCTTGCCCGTGACTTGCCACTGCACTCCAGCCTGGGTGGCAGAAGGAGACCTTGTCTCTAAAAAAAAAACAAAAAACAAAAAAGAGAGAGAGAGAAGTGTTCAGCACTGTGCTGCTGTCTCTGATTCCTACAGGAGGATGCTGAATTTGACCTTGCCCCACCTCCTTGAGGTGCAGAATTCTCAGACCTGCTGAGTGGAGGTGGACAAATAGATCTTTGGCACCATTATCTTAGACTTTGGGACACGAAAATCTTTAAGTTCCAGGGCCTAAAATGCTACTAAAAATGGAGGAGGAAATGATAACCTAGACCATGGGCACCTCAGAAAAAGAACAAGACTTAGTTAAATTTGTCAAACAACAAACAAACAGAAAAAAAAAACCCAATAGTATCCTTTTTTTCCCTATTTAAAAAGGTTGAGGGAAAGAATAACATTTTTTATTCCTTCCTGGGCCTGGGTCTGTCTCTGCAGGACAGGAAGAATCTTGGTATTACTTGTTAAGCCCTGTCATCACTGTGCTTTTAGAGAAAAACAAAACATTGCACCCGGAAGTTTAGTGATTATCTGCTCTGGCTGGCCATGCTTTAAAGGTGAAGCAGCTCAGGACCAGGGGTCCTACAGCCAGCCATAGACCAAGGCAGTTTCTGCTCAGTCCACCTCCAACCCTGTCCTATCTGCCTGACAAGGCTCAGAGTTATTGTTTCCCAAACAAGTCCAGAGAGGTAAAGTCAGAATGCTGAGAAGGAAAAGAACCTGTAAAACACAGGGCAAACACTTAAGTTATCTGAGCTGAAGAGATCTGTAGTGAGAAGACCCTGCATGCCAGGTTTTGTGTTCTCAAGGATCAGCAAAACAGATGCTATGGCCTGGCTAGTCGTACTGGCGTAGGAGGCAGGACTCAACTCCAGAGGTGGGGCCAGACATCACATCGGATTGAGGACTAGCTAAAACAAGAACAAGGTGGAAGCAGCTTTCCTTAAGACATGCCCACCAACATGCCATGTAAGCTTACCATTGTCATGGCAACACTCAGAAGTTACCATCCCTTTCCATGGCAATAACTTGATGACCTGGAAGTTACTACTCTTTTTCTAGAAATTTCTGCATAATCCCCTTTAATTTACATGTAATTTAAAGTGGTTATAATTATGACTGCTGAACTCTGTCTAAGCTGCTACTCTCAGCACACTATGGAGCCCTGCTCTGTAGGAGCAGTCATGGAACTGTAACACCACTGCCTCAATAAAGCTGTTTTCTTCTACCACCAGCTCAGTGTTAAATTCTTTCCTGAGCAAAGCCAAGAACCCTCCCAGGCTAAGTCCCAGTTTGAGACTTGCATGTCCTGCATCACTAACTTATTAATGTACTAAGATTTTTAGGAATCAAGAAAAAAAATTAACTAATATAAAATACACAGGGTGGATGAAGTTGAAGTTGAACTTTTATTATCTCAGTTAGCATGCAGTGAGGACTCAAGATTTTAGTGTCATGGTCCTATAAAATTGGATAGAAAGAAAATGTATGCAAAGGATGAATCAGGAGGGCAAAAATGTTTAAGTCTTTCATTAAAAAAGACACTCAACACAGTGCAAGGTTTCAATACTATGCAGTGGGGTGGTGTATGTTAGGAGAGTTTAGACCTTAGAAGGAATATGAATACATATAAAATAATCCACATGAGTCTTTCACATCTGCATTTACCTTGGAACACTTCTATTCAGTAATAAGGCAGGTATTTTGTTTTACTTTATTTTATTTATTTCAACTTGTCAAAATTAACAAAGGCTAAACCTATGGTTGCAAATTTATTTTCCCAACAAGTAATATCATTCATAATACCACTGTCCTATAAGGAAAGGAACAAGGAAGTGACATGTTCACTTTAACCTTTTATATTATAGTTTTAAATAGAATAATGAAACAAGCAAACAAACAAACAAACAAACCAAGAACAAAGAAAGAAGAAGAAAGAAAGAAAGAAAGAAAGAAAGAAAGAAAGAAAGAAAGAAAGAAAGAAAGAAAGAGAGAGAGAAAGAAAAAGAAAGGTTGAAACCTCAGTGCCATATGGAGAAGACAGCTAATTGGTAAGAAAATAATTTTTATTTCCAGTTTTGAATGGGTAATAAAAACAACTGAGAGGAAGGAAAAATAACATTATACAGTATGTGGTGGCAGTTTCCTTTGAAGTAATCATGCATTAAAGTATAAAGTTGTACATAGCTTGGAGAAGTGCGCTGCTTCTCAGATACTCAATTGGTTAAAGGCAAACAAGCTAGTATAAAGTGGCTGGGTACAAAGATGTCATTTCCTCTTCCCATCAAATTAAAGAGGGTGGTAAAGTTTTTCTGTGTGTGGCACAAACAGTGGTGTGCTTTACCTACTGTCAGCTTGGATCACTGTGATAGGACTTGCTGGTAAACATCATTGCATCATGGATTTAAAGAGATATCACCTCTTTTTCATTTGGCTGGAAGATGATAATCAGCAGACAAGTGTCTCCTGATACTCATAGGAGGGAGCAAAACAGGAGATCAAATGCTTCCTACTCTCTACAAATAACTGTCTGCAAATGCCTGGGTTTGTCAGGATTCCAGAAGATAGTGAACATTTTTCAGCTGGCGAAGCGCTGCCTCTTTGACTCTGATCTCTGCATCTTATCAAAGTGTGCAAATTATTTAGCAACTGCGACATTATTTATAGGTATGAATTGAACAAATTAATCTCATAAATAATTCATTTGGGGGCCTGTGAATTAGCAGTGCACCACAGCAAAATAAAAATCTACTTTTACAAAGCTGATATCAATTGTCATTGTGAGTTAGAGTCAGTCTTTTTTCAAACAACATTTTAGCATATTGCATGTGGCCTTTTTTTAGGTTTAGAACCAAGACTGTGCAGATGAGGTGAACACAGGTATCTACACAATCTGTTGAAGTGCTCTGAAAATAATAAAAGGAATATAAGTGGGGAATTCTGGTGTGAATTATCCAGATAATTGCTGCACTTTTTCGATTCACCTTGGGTGCATAGTTTTTTAAAAACTGTCTTTTTCCTTAATGAGAGTTCCGAAATATACAGACTCATAAGATGAAATAGTTTGATAGGGAAGAAAGTAGGTCTTGTCCTAACAGAACAGCAGGCTGTCAAACTATTTCATCAATCAAAAAACCAAGAACAGGCCTTAGATACCCCAAAATTCATTTTTAAAACTGGAAAGAGAAGCAAAAATTTTACTTCCCTACAGTGAGACCTAAGAATGTCACTATGGACTTGAGAGAAAGACAGTCGCAAGTTTGTTTGCTAGTAGACTCCTAGGGAGCTGAACACAAAAATCCAATAAATAATTAGCTCTCCTGTGACAGGCTTCTGAATTACTGTGATACATTAATTGGACAAAATTAGCATGAATTAAGGCAAATAACTATAACATGTAATTTATTACTTACTAAGCATGGTGCTGCAGTGGAAGCTTCGGATTTCCCTTAAGATTGCTTTAACAGCTATAATGCATTCCTTAATTTACTCTGTGGAAAATCAATTTTTTCAGAGTTCATTAAGCACCAATATGTTACAATGCAACTCTCTAGAGCATAGAGCCTCAATACATTATGCAAATCCATGCCAGTGTGGCACCAATATGTAAATAGCAGTAATGTTATTGTCAGTTTCCTATTGATAAGTCTGACCAGAATGAGAATACCTAGAACTTCTTGACTTTGTTGACTTATTTTGTGTGGTTGGGGCTGTTGCATGCTGTCCTTCACTGAATATAGTGCCAATATTTCTTGCAAGGTATAGCAAGGCTTTCATCAATGACTGAAAACAGTGTCATTTCCATTAAATTCCATGCCTTCTTGTCTATGCTAACCAACCAATCAACAAGTGTTTATTAAGTATATATTATGGGCCCAGTGGAGTCCCTTCTGAATTTTAAGTGATAATAGGCTTTATTTACCTAATTTGAGCCAGAGAAATAATTTAGGTCATCAAAGCTGCAATTTCATGGAAATACATCTCAATTCCCCATTTCACTTGGCATCAATTGACATAGGTCATATTAACCAAAAAAAAACATGTGGTTCAATTGAAAATAATTTTGTAAAAAGCAGTACATTCAAGAAAAGTATAATTGAAGCAATTTGTTTGGCTTTAAAATTTAGTAGATGAATTATTATTATAAAAATTAATATCCATAATATCTGATTTTTCAAAATTTGGTGATTTTGTTTTCCCAATAAATAGCAATTCCATAATCCTTTATGACTTATTTTTTAAATGTTTCTTTTAGTTTCTAATTTTCCACTATTTATGTTTTCTCTGGATTATTTATAGCATTAAAAAATCAATTAAGCCTCAATGTTCAGAAATAATAGAATGCTGTGGACTGAATTGTATCTCCTCAAAATTCATATGTTGAAACTCTAATCCCTAGTGTGGTAGTACTGGGGATGAGGACCTTGGAAGGTAATTAGGTTTAGATGAGATCATGAGGGTGAGGACATCATGATGGAATTAGTGCTCTTATTAGAAGAGATACCAGAAACATGCTCACACACTCTCTCCCTCCGCCATGTGAGGATAGAGGGAAAAAGCACTTATCCACAAGCCAGGAAGTGAACCCTTGCCAGAGCCCAACCATGCAGGCACTGAGATCCCAAACTTCCAGCCTCCAGAACTACGAGGAATAAGTTTGTGTTATTTAAGCCATCCAGTTTATGGTATTTCGTTAAGGCCGCCTAAGCTGGCTAAGACATTGGGTAACAGTTGGAATAATATAAATGTGTACAATTTGGCTGGTTGCATACAAATATTATGTTGGTTTATAAAATACTAGGTAGAGTGTGATTCCTTTATTTGGTTCCAAAATATACTCTATTATATATTATATATATACAAATATATTTGTATATATAAATATATATGAAAATATGATCACTTATAGAATACAAAAATGTATAATGTATATACATATATTATATACTATATATTATTTATTATATATAAATGTGTAAGATATTAAAAATACGATATATAAAATATAATATATAAGTGTATATTTTATATATATATATTTATGGAAGATGGAAGATATATATCTAGGAGTTGTCTACAATGAATACTTTCATTTCCTGTAATAAATGAGAGCTAAATATTATTTAAACAAAAAGGAATTATATATATATTAAATATTATTTAAACAAAAAAAATTATACAGAATTTTTTCCCCTACTGATTCTATTTCTTCTTTCTTCCCTGCTTACTTGGTTCTAGCCACACTCTCCTCTTTGATCTTTCCTGGTACACAGCATACAAGCCCACAGATTGAGGAATCTGCACTTGCTGTTCTCTCTGCCTGGAGCTCTATGACTCCAGACAGACTCCTGCCAACTCCTTCGCCTTGTCCAGGTTAAATATCAGTTTAAATGTGTGCCTACTCTTTCCCCTACCTAGAATTGCAAGCGCCTGTCACCACTGTGCTCCCATTCTCCTTAACTTAAGCCACTTATGTTCTCATAATAAAGCCACATATGTTTTCTTATTATAACATAACCGTACTATATAATTTATATTTTATTACTTTTGTTTGTTTACTTATTGTATGTTTCTGTTCACAAGGATGTAAACTCCATGAACACATAGATCTTTGATTGTTTTATTCACTGATCTATGCCAAATGTTTGGAACAACGCCTGGCACATAGTAGATGTTTGATAAATATTGTTTTTTTCTGAATGAATAAATACATTTTAGCCAAATATGCTGACTCTGCTTGTTTGGTTATATTCATGTGTGTATGCATGTATGTGCAGAAAAAGAAAGAAATTAGTTATTACCAAATCTATAAAATGGGAAAAATAATGCTTACCTTATAGTGTTGTTATGAAACTCAACTAATATATGTGAAGTGTCTACCATAAAATGTAGAGCATAATAAGCATTCAGTAAATGGCATTTTGTTTTACTTAACATCTGGTTGCCTATTGTTGGAGGTCGGCTCTTTAATGTGCGAATTAAGGTGTTTTATTTCCTTCATATATCAATTATAGTCTATTTATTTACTTCTAGGTAAAATCCTTTGATGGACATTTAAGCTGTGCCAACTTTTTACACTAAAAATATTTACATTCTATTGTTTCAGTTATTTTTTCATATGTTTGCTTTCTCTTTTCCTTTATAGCAATTAATTTGAAATTACACATTTATTAAACCATGAATTTCTTTAATGTTTGTTTTCATACTACACTATAATTTCAGTGAAGGCAGGTACTCATTTGAATTACTCACCTTTTATATTTGGAACTTGGCACAGTGTGCTTGCCACATAGTAGGTAATATATATGAAATTAAAGAAACACCAAAGACCTGAAAATAAATAGAAATGATAAAGCAAAAATGAAGGGAAGCCATCGTGAAATTGAAAACAGAGAAAATTGTTGAAAATTATTTTTATGGGATGACAATATGATCAACTCCTCTCTCTCTCTATCTATACACATATACACACACACACACACAAACATACACACACCAGATAGTTTGACGTATATGTATATATCTGTGTGTGTACGTGTGTGTGTGTGTATATATATGTGTGTGTATATATATATATAATAGTTTTCCACTAAATTGTGGACTTCCTTGTTTTAAGCCAAACTCTTTTCACTAAGTTTGTCTGACATAAAAAGACTCAAACTCAATGTAGTTGATTGGAGTGCTAGCAGTGTTTTCTATACTGTAAATCACTACCTGATTATCAAGTATACTGATGGTGATTAGCTATTTAATGATAAAGAAATTGGTCATAATAATAGGCACAAAAAATTAAGATTTATAGGCACCAAAAAAGATCTTTTTTGTGTGTGGGGAAAATACCCTGGATTTTTCCATATTTTCTGCAATAAATAAGTCCTTTTGTCAGTTTTGGTAAATGAGTATGACAGTGAGCATGGGTAAGATGTTTTATACTTTTTCTAATGAAAAATTGGGCTGAGGATTCCAATACTGCTGTTTCTCGGCTGGACAGCGTTTGTTAGTGTATGCTACAATTTTACCAAGAAATAAAGGGAGTTTGGGAATGAGAGAAATTTTGATGCTTCAGCATTTATATAATTTTTATTTTATTGGTTTTTAAAATGGAAATACAATGCAAATTATATGGAGAGTAAAACTGATAAGAATTAGAAGGAAAAAATTAACTCATAATTCAAAAAATTGGAAATAAGGAAAAAGAGTTCAACAAACTACTAGAGTAAAAGTTAAAAAAAATCGCTGCTAAATTCTACATAATCTAATTGTCACGAAGAAGTCACTAGAATGTTATTTCCATGCCTAGGAGACATCATGTTTTCATCACTGAATTCTTAACACCTAGAGCAGAATGAAAAAGGAGTCAGTCAGGAAGTTGGCTAGAGAACTAGTCTTTTAAGTATGTCAAAACATTATCGTGGCATCAGATATCTCTGGAAACATAACAAGATGGTGAAAATGGTGTTTCCTTATTTTCTCTTATGAAAAATATTCTATGAAGCAGAAAGAAATATTTTGTTTTAGCTTGGAGGGTGTAATAAAATCCAGCGGCTTCTCAGGTGGTAGATGTAGTTCTCTGAGGGGCTTTGGTTTTGCTGAATACTGTGTGGATTTTTAAGCCCAAACTGATTTACCTGGACTAAGAGGAGGTACTGAGCTTTGCATTAGTCTAACCATCCAGAGCAGTGGCCCCTTTCCCGTTTTCACAATGAAATTCTTAGCCTCTATCCTAAGTGCATGAAAAAGAAATATTTAGAGATTATCACTTTTAAAGGATACCCTATTGATCATGCCTTGCTCTAGGATCCCACTGTTTTCATAGTTCTTTTGTCCCTACAACACCTAAACATTGTGACATTCTTTTCTGTTATAGTTGTCGTCACAATGGAATGACTGAGAAAGATTTCAAGTCTCTGGGAAAAAAATCAGATGTAAAGGAGGCTGGGAGAAAATACGTTTGTGAAAGGCTTGATTTGATGACTTCATGGCTTCATATGGACATAGATTATGTGGGAGAAATGCTGACACCTCTGGAATGCTTAGAACACAGCTAGTGAAATTTTGACAACAAGTGTCCATAAATATGTATTTTACAAGTAGGTTTTGTGAATGCGTTTGATAAACACATACGATGGTAAGGTCAACAAAGTATGACTCAAAAAGTATTTATGGAGCAGAGTGTTATGATGTGTTGTATCAGGTTTCTGATTTATATGGAGTAGCTAGAAATGAATTTACATGATAAAATAGAGCATTTACTACCCATAAAGGGTATAAAATACTAACCCAATTTGTACTGCAGAAGTTTATATGACTTTTATTACAGGTACTTTGGTTGTTTCTATCTGCTTGAGAGTTATTTCTTAGGGTTTTTGCAATATTCATTTTAAACGTTAATACTCCAAGATTAGATTAAAATCTAAGTATCTGGTAAATAACATATATTGTGAAAGATTACGTTGTGAATGAGAACATTTTCTAACAGAGAAATAGCTATGAAATCTTTTTATGATCTATCATCCAAATAGTGCTATTAGAATGAGAGCTTTTAAAGATGTCTAATTTCTCAAACACTTTCCAAGTAATTTCATCTTTTACATTATATAACCATGTGTTCTGAAAGTGCTTTGAATAATAGAATCTCTTGGTCTGAGATTAATAACCACATCTGTTTGTTTACTTATGTATTTAATAATAATAATGTCATATTTATATAGCAATTTTAATGTGCTTTCACATCTATTATGACATTCTGAGCTTACAATAGTCATACAAATAAATCATCTTTTAGTTAGGATCACTTCATATTGACTGTTTTTATATAAACATTGAATCAAAAGCCTGGGTTCAAATCCAGTCTTTGCTTTCTGCCTATACATGAGACTTACGAGAGTTGCTAACATTTAATAAACATATACAATTGCCAACTATTATGGTTTACATACTTCATTATTTAATGACCCTGGCATTGGCACCTTTATAATTTCTTTTTTATAGGTTACAACACTGAGGTTAAAGAAGAATAAGTAATTTGCCCAAGGTTACACAGCTTGTAAATGACAGAGCTGGTAATAGAATCCTTGCCTGCCTGAACCCAAAGCCTAACTTTAATTGCAACTAGACTGCACTTCTTTAAACCATGGAGACTAGGGACACAGCTTCCATAGAAGAATGCTTTGCTGTCAATGATCCTGCCTACCTGAAATGTAAATTGTGGACTTTATGGAGCCACATTGGTAGCCTAACACTAAGTTTATATTTTATAGACGTCACTTACCTTTGCACGAAGATTTGCCACAGGATTTGTCACTGTTGCCATTCTAACACTTCCCAATCAAATAGAAAACAGTCCTAAAATGAAAATGTTGACCAAAACACTTTCCAGTTTCTCAGTCTTGATGTTACTGGTTTTTTCATCCTGGATGTTGTATTTTGTTCTATTGAGAGAAGTCAGATTCAGAAGCATTTTCTCAAAGTGTGATGAGACAGAGGAGTTCTAGAACTAACCAAGTAGGGCAGCTCAAGGAAGCACAACATGAAGGAGACATTCAAAGAGGATGAGTGAAGAGCTGCGAAGGGCCATGAAGACAGAGCCAACTGTCAGTGTGAATGGAAAACAATAAAAATACCAAGAATGGAGGAAGGCTGTGGAGGAAGGGCATAGATTAGCAATTAGATCTAAGATAGTAGATGACACCAGCACATGCATTTGGTTGCAGTGCGGGAGAAAACCCCTGAGCTTAGGATACTTAGCATTTTATAATGATAGGCATGCCAGCCTTTGCTCTGAAGGGAGACATTATGTTTATTTTTCTGGACAATAATCATTCCTGGAGGGAGATACCATCTCTGTCTTCCAAGGCTCTTTGATAAACAAACATCCTTCAAAGAACAAAGGCAACCAGTGCCTTTACTTCCAGGATAAGCAGATGCTTGTGGGACTGACAAACATTTGTGTTCCATTAATATCCACCCTTGTTTCTATACTGTCTTGGCGTCTGGCAAGTTTTTCCCAAGGTGAATACACTCCATTGTCAACTCCAGTGGTGTCATTAATCCCTTCAGCTAAACTCAAGGACAAGTTCTATATTACCTATTCTATGTGGATAACTTCTGTCTAGGGATAACAGCCCACAGGATGTAAAACAGTCATTCCTCCTGAAAGCATCCCTGGGTAGTCTCACTTTAAAGAGATTCCTACAGTTATCTGAGGTTCTCTTGATCCACTGGTGGTAGTTCTTTAAACACTTGGAGGTCTCTTGTGAATACCTCTAAAGTATATGTCACTGTGTTTTCAGGGGGGAAATAAATTCATGACTGGCTTTTATATAAGAAGTCCATTCCTGAAAGTGTCATAGTGCTGTGGAGATAATGCTATTTAATATTATTGGGCCTCCCAAGTGGGACCTACACCAGTTGGAGGGTACAGATGGATGGAGCCTCCAGGCCAGCTGGTCAGTATTAGTTTTCCCAACTTAGTTCAAATGGTTGAGACTAGTCTTTGTGTTTGGAGGGGGAGCCAGTCTAATTTGTTCTGTTTGTCTTGTCATCTGCCTGGTGACATTTGTCTGCTCCATGCAATGATTAAGCTGTGACAAATGGTAAATGCAAATTGATAAATGGGGGTGTTGAAAGATGATTTGTATGTGAGGTGCAGAAGTTAGGACTCTGTATTCTTTCTGATGAACTTCTCGCTATGAGGGGACAATGTTCAAATCATGGTAGGAGCAGTCTGGTAGGAATGACAGATGCAGAAAGTCAGTTTAATATAAGGCTCTTGCAACAGTTTGGGAGATGTGCATCAGGGTGTTTTCATTTAGGAGGATCTGCCAGAGTGGCTCTGACAAACAGCATGTCTCAATGTCCCTACCACTCCCCTAAGATTTTTATTCATTCCCCATCCAAGTGCTAAGGTTGTTGCTCTCCCTTCACTGGCACAAAATCAGCATTTCCCATTCAGGTAGCAATTATGACATTTGTTTTTCAGTCATCTTCTATTTGCATCCAGATCTTTCATTTGGAAGTATCAAATACTATACAACAGTGCAGTTTTATAAAACTCATAGAGACACATTACATTGCCCACTTTTGCCAAGGTGGGCTACCATAGCACACTTGGCTTAAAGTATGCTTATGCAAATATTCATTATTCTCATAATCTAGGACTATATACATATATCCAATAAGAGAATCCCGGTGGCTGACCATAATTAAGTTTGAATCCCCTAGGGCCCCTTTTAACCATGCTGATGTTCAGAGAATATAGAAACCAGTCCTGCCTGAGGTAACAGTTAGGGGAAAGAAAGATACACCATGTTCATGAATGGGCAGAGCAAAATGCCAATTTTTCCAAATAAATCTATATAGCTCCCCAACCTCTTTGACCTGTGTATTACCCATAGAGCAGGTGAGAGGAACAGGTCTCTTTTTGGAGATAATTGTCTTCAATGACCTAACTACCTTACTAACATTGTGGACCAGGAGGAGGTAAGGAAGGTAGAGTCAGAAATATTTTTGGCTTAATTTTTGAGGAAATGTTTCCAGTGCTCAATATTATCAGATACCTGTGGATGTATGGAAGGACTATCAAATTTCTAGACTATATGGAGTCCAGCATGGAGTGGCTTTTCCAATAAGAGTTGAAACATTGTCATAATGGAAATTTTTTGAAAAGCCAAATACATGACACAATAACTTGCATCAAGGACCATAATGTTATAGCCAGAAAATGTCAAGGACCATAATGTTATAGCCAGAGTGGACATGACAAGTATATCAACACTCTAACCTGTGTTCCAGTGGTGAGACATGGCCAACAACCCCAAGAAGGTAGTCAAAAGTCTGATGTAGTTAATCTGCTAGGAGTGAGATGGAGCAATACCCCTTTCAATGTGTCCTTTCTGACTGTGAGATAAATAAGTCAACTTTTGGCAGGAGCCACAAGTCTGGCATGTGGTAGGCAACACAGAGTCCTTTAGTTTGTGGTTGGCTTTCAATTGTAGATGTGTTTCCATTAAGATAAGGGGTTTAGGCAGCAATCACAGCAATCTGAGTGGTTCAGGCTGTATCAGCTGCTTGACTCCAGTTGGTCTCATCAAAAGCTGACACTTACTAAGGCACATACATGAGTCACCGAGACAGTTTAATCCAAAGCCATGGTTGGTTTCCACAGTTTGCAATTCTGAAGAGCAGTGTCTTTAATCTGCTAGTCTGCAGTTTTCCAAGCGGCAGACCAAATATCTAGCCCATTGGCAACAACCCAGGAGTTGTAAAAAATATACCAAGATTCATCAAGCAAAGTACTGGCCAGAGCTTTGAGCTCTGCCCATTCAGCAGAATGACTAAATCTATTTTGGTTCTACTGTAGATGGTTCTGGGTTGGGCAGCCACAGCAGCCCCGTGGACAACATCATAATTCAGTTTAGACAAACTATCAGTGAACCAGACCTGGACATTTAGGGTGATCTCTGTGAATCGAGAACACCATTGACTCAGCAGCTCTGTTTCAAATGTGTCGGAGTGGGGAAAAAGTTTTTCCCAACAGGAAGGCTGCCTCTGTTTCATATAAAGCTGAGATACCATGGCTCTGTTCTTGGCTATTTCATTTCCATTTGACAAGGAAGGCCTGTTAGGTCCTTTCTGTCTTTTATTATTAAAGGCAAGTTATTGGGTCAAGTAATTGAGCCCAAGTTGACCTACCCCAGTATCAGGTCAAAGAGTTGCAAGGCCTTCTTGGATCAAGTGGTCCATGTAGGTAAGAACCTAGCACTAAGCATTATATGGTTTTCAACAGGATGTACTTGCTAGTCATGTCAAGAAAGTGATATAGGTGAAGGTTGCCACCCTTTGCCAGAGGCTCCCATTGGCTAAATCATTAGCCACAGAAACTTTAAGCTCAAAAGTATGAGGAGATTTTGGGGGCTCCAAAGATACCAGCACTTCTCTACACGTAGCTCTTCCTAATCAGAAGAATCTCCACCGGCACTTTTGGGATGGAGAAGTACCAGCATATAACATATCAATATCTACTGTGCATTCAGATGTTAAAAAAACATTGAATTGGCCCAAATGACCCCACCCACAGTGTCACATTAGCTTTCTTTCACCTCCATGAGCCCTATCTAAACTCCCTTAGCTCATGAGACATGAAGAAAAGGGACGCCCATGAGAAACTTTCTCCCATTGTCTGGTATTTTCCAAACACGTTGTCTACCTTTATTCTTCTGTACTATTGTTCATGAAATTCCCTCTGCCTGATATATCCTTCTCATCTCTCGCTGTCAATATTTGTCTCTTTTAGAGCCCAGCTCAACTGCTGTATTCTCTGTAAAGCATTTGCTAACCACACCCGCTGGGCTGCACGTATGTGCTTTTCCTTGAGGGTTCTCATTGCCTATTTCTGTTATGGTAAGCATCCCACTGTGCTACCACTGTTTGTTCACATGTCTCTTTATGCAGCTAGCCTGTGATGTTCTCAGGGCATGGGCCCTCTTTTGCTCATCTTTCTATCTTGGTGTCTGGTGCCATGCTTGTTTACTGAACACTCACTCTTATGAGCATGGAGAAATAAGCTAGCTCCTATTGGCGTAGCATCTTATTTACCTTCCATTACTTTTTGACATTTAATAGGTCTTTCTTCTGTCCTGTTGTTAAAGTTAAATATATTTCCTTTTCAAAGTTGAATATAATCAAATAATAGTGCGAGGAAAACAGTTATGGTTTATAGATTAGATTGTTGATATGATATGGAAAGTTAACAACGATTCACATTATTTGACCTAAAATCATATCTATTGCAAACTTCATTTGGCTACAAGAAGGTCTGATGGGCAAATTAATAGCTTTAATACGTTATAAGCACTCATAGAGCATTAACCATATTGTAAGCAGCAAATATTAGTGGTTAGCCGAAACAGATATCAGGCCAGACTGAGTTTGTTTCCTATTTCTATTAACTACTGACTGTAGTTAAGCTATCTAACTTTTTTCTGTCTAGTTTTTCCTCTGTATCATAAAAACAGCTATTTCAGAATATCACTGGAAGAAATTAAATATGATAATGCTTGTAAAGAGTATAGAATAATTCCCAATAACAATACCTGCCCAATAAACGACAAAGCAAGGGATTCATTTAGGATGGGACTCCTTGAAAAATGGGTAAAAATTACATAACATTTGTATTAATGGACACTAATGACTTTTGTATATTTGTATTTGTATATTTTGTATATAATAATACAAAAATTTTGTATTATGTTTTGTTGTATATTTGATCTTCTGATTCTAAAACACAACTGTGAGACAAGCAATGAAGGTATCGATATCTTAACAATGAGGCAACAAGGTCTCAGAGATAGTGACCTATTGATTGTCACACAACTTGCCAAGGACTGAGTCAAGACATTTAGCTAGAATGTTTGTCATTATCTGATATCTATGGCACATGAGCATTAAATCTTCATCTGTTCATATTTCAAACAAAATAAAGCTCAGAATCTGCTCAAGGTAGGTACATTACCTACAGACAATTTATAAGATGTTAAGATGAAATGAATTATCAACAACTATCTCAATATGTATAAAAATTTCAACCAGATTTTTAGCTCAGCTTAAAATATACAACAAATTACAAATAACTGTGGTAAAATTCATAAACCAAATCCTTTTTGGAAATGGGAAGATTGTACATTGTGAATGCAAAAATGATTTTTAAAAAATCAGCATCTTCTTAGCAGGGGGGTTAGTAATGTTTTACTAACTTTGCTTGGGGTGTGTCTCAGTCTACCTTCCATCTCTCTTTATTTGTAGTTGGTCATCTTCTCCAATGTTCTGTGCTGTCGTTGTTTCTCCTAACTTCGCTGCTGCTTCTCTTGGGAAAGATTCAGTCTGTGTTGCTTTGCATGTTTCAGAGGCTTATAGACTTCCTTTAGCTGTAACTGAATATTTGCTTATTATTACTAGGGTTTACTGTACTTTCTGCAAATGCCTATCCCCTCATGAATCACTATTTTCTAGTGGAATTTGTTTTCACATTAAAATATGTTTTTCTGCTTTCTTCCCAAACAGGATCGCATGGTAGATACTTGTCCTTCGCATGTTTAACTACTTTGGTTCTCTCATGGCCACATACCAACTTGGTATTTGCATAGGCTCCAGTGGCCAACGCAGCCTTCTTTTACTGTTTCTACATCATGGGAGAGACTTGCATCCACCCTTCCCTCAGGAAATCCTCTATTTTGAGCTGGAAAAAAACGCTGCTGAGCAGAACCACCAGAGTCAATTCTTTTCAGGAAATAGCAAAACTGTGCCCGTTGGCTACTTCCTTAAACTAAACAAGACTATACATCAAAATTTGTGGCAATATACCTAATTTCTTCTGTTTTCAACTCCTCACCATACATTACTTGTGGTTTAAAATAAACATGCAAACACAAATACATTCATTTTTAAGAATTTTTGTTAAAGGTGAGACAGAACAAAATGAGAGATTTGTCATAAATAAAACATCTTGTTAGGGTGATGTGGTAGCTCTGAGTTAGAAGATGCCATAAATATTAATATTTGTTATTGACATAAATATTCAACATGTTTTTGTTCAACAGTAGGTATGTATTTGTGAAATATAGTGATGGCCACTTTAGTCTTTAAAGTAGGGAAGGGAGGTAACTTGATGGCTTCTCTACAGTCCCCTTCAACCATTCCCCATTATATTAAGAGTAGGGAAAAGGAGAATTGCGTAACTTGAGAAGGGAGCCTGGAATGTTTGCATCTTCTCAGAGTACAGTAATTAAGATCAACAAAGTAGGTTTATTTTATTTGGCCTTTACAGGATCCTTTTCAAAAATTTGGGCTTATCTTCAAAGGATTGTTTTAATAGCTGAAAAGTTCAAACTCTCACACCTTAAACAAATAAAACATGGAAGTGACTGTTTGCTACAAAAATGATTTTAGGGAAAACTAATCTAACTAAAAATTGGCACTGAGTGCAGAAAGTTCCATCATCTCGAGCAAAGCATGCAGAGAGCCTGGGTGGCGTAGAGCAGGAAAGGGTGGAACTCTGACAACAGCTACAGAAAATTCAGTAGTTTCCATTATCTGTGGTTTTGCTTTCTGCAGTTTCAGTAACCTGTGATCAAAAGTGATCTGAAAATAGGTGAGCATAGTACAATAAGATATTTTGAGAGCGAGACCGTATTCACATAACTTTTACTACAGTATATTGTTACAATTGCTCTATTTTATTATTAGTTATTGTTAATCTATTACTGTGACTAATTTGTAAAATAAGCTTTACCATAGGTATGTGTGTATAGGAAAAAAACAGACTGTATATAGGGTTTGGTATTATCTAGGGCTTCTGGCATCCATTGGGGGCAGTTGGAAAGTATCTCCCAAGGATAAGGAGAGAATACTGTATCTTTTCCTTATCTTCACAAGTGGTGGGCCAATATCTGATACACTACTT
The DNA here is from genome assembly GCF_008728515.1 of Papio anubis. NCBI lineage: Eukaryota > Metazoa > Chordata > Mammalia > Primates > Cercopithecidae > Papio > Papio anubis. Next base: position 43,712,055 of record NC_044979.1, on the reverse strand, counting down.
TCTTCAAGCATGCTCCTGAGGTTTCCCTGTTTGAGAACCTGGCATTCCACTAATTCCCTTTCCCATAACCACACTCTGAATACACTTGATTAGGGTCAGCTTTTCCCAACCTACCTCCCTCCTTCTCTCCCTCCCTCCTTTCTTTTCCTTCCTTCCTTCCTTCCTTCCTTCCTTCCTTCCTTCTCTTCCTCTCTTTCTTATTTGTCAATATCACATCCTTATCATCTCAAACACCAAATTATGTGCCATTAGAATAAAGGAACTGTTGGGACAATGACGCCCTACTTCACAATACTTCTTTGTACAATGTTGCTTTGCATGATATTTCTGAATGACAGGAGATTCATTAGAAAAACAACTTAAACATGTACTTTTTTATGGGCAGGATGAGAAATCATCTAGTGTCACTTGTCATATCTTCTTGTCCAGTGGTAGTACATAAGCCCAGGAACAATGGTTTTCCATTTATCATAATATTGCCAGAACAATTGTCCTAGTGATTGTGTAGATAGCTTCAAGGAGATTCACTGGCTGCGTAACCGATCCGTGTCAGGGTATTGCCTATGATTCTCCCTTTTTGCCACTTCACACTTGATGACTTTTACCATGGAGACTGATTCTTAGTGTTGACAACACTGAGGTCAAGAGCAGCCAGCTTCCTTGTCCCTGGGTGTTCACAGTGCAAAATCTGAATTTGGGTCCTTTCTTGAAAGTCTAGCACCATGGGGCACATGAGTCCCACATGACCACAAAGGATGGAGCTGAGCCATAGTGCTCCTTTAGATAGGACATTTGCTCATCCATTCAAAGGAGGCCAGCCAGGCATGTTCATTCACTTGTCCTGACTAGCCCCTGTAGGCATTCAAGTTTGACACAACTGAAAGACAAGATCATCTCATGTTAGTAATAATGTTATTAAAAAATTTCATGAAGAATAACAGACATAAAGCATGCATACATTAGTGTACACCTCACTGAATTTTTACAAACCAAACACACCCGTGTAATCAGCATCAATATTAAGAAATAAAATGTTATGAGCGTCTCCGATGTTCTTGTGTGTCCTTCCAGTGACTACTCAGCCCCAACAACAGTATCCTGATGTCTCACTGGCCCCGGTTTTGACTGCATTTCTGAAATGTTTACTAACTCTTTAAGTATATGCTGCTTCATTTGATCCTTACAACAACACTGGGAGATTGGTAGGGCCAGGTAGTCAATCAGGTAAACAGTATCACTTTATTCAATACCATCTTTCGCTGCTTTCATTTGGGCAAGGTATTTTGTGGATAACCTAAATAAAATCCACCTGAAAGTCTAACTTACCGAAGTAACTAAATTGGAGACATTATGTGACAAATAAAACCCAACCCACTGAAAACTCTCCAGCAGTGGGAGACTCAACTGTTGCTAAATTTCTCTTTCCCCCTAGCTTTTATTCATGTTGCTTGTTTGAAGGGCTATTATTATTAGAAGTGAAGAATCCAATTGTTAGAACATTTGCTCTGGCTTTATGCTTGACTCTCAAAAGTCGGTATATTAGTGAGATATTGCAATGACCGTGAAAATACATAAAGCATTATTTTTATGCTTAGCATGAGACATGTAATACTTCCATTTGGGGAATTTATTTTGAAGGAAATGGCTCATTAGACCAGAAAATGCCTATTTTGTTTTCATTTCATATTTTTTAAAGATGTCTGTGCATGTTTGCATAGCAGGAAGAGTTAAAGACCCAGTGTAGCAGGATTTCAGCTGTTTTTTCTTCCCTTTCAAAAACAAAAATAGAAAGGGAAATTTATGTATAATATACCATAATTTACTCAAATTTAATGAATGCATACAATTTTTCATCTTCAAGTATTAATTATAGAGGAATTTACTGTAATTTATGATGCATTAGAAGATTAGTTTTTGAAGAGACCTTAGCCAAAGCCAATGGCAACTCTAGCTCTCATTTATAATAATGGAGTAACTGCATTGAAACTTGACTTGTTCATTCTAATCATATAATTGGAAAATACCATTTAACATACCCCCAAATATAATGAACTAATTAAAAGGCTTTTTATTTGTTATTTTACAATGGTTTAAAATAATCACAATGTTTTAAACAAAATTTCAGCCACTATTTTTCTTAGTCCTTTATAGTCTAACAAATAGTAGTGGAGTTGTTTCTTAAATTATGCCACTGTATATATCCAAAGAACCTGGAAATATGTTGAATTTTAGTGCTCTTCTGTTTAAAAACTTTGCAAACTTGGGATATTTTGTCTCAAGAATTAACAGATTTTAAAATTTTTATTTCAAAGTTTTTGGGCTGCAAGTGGTTTTTGGTTACATAGAGAAGTTTTTAGTGGTGATGTCTGAGATTTTGGTGCACCTGTCACCTGAGCAGTGTACACTGTACCCAGTATGTAGTATTTTATCCCTCACTACCCTCCCCCTTCCCCAACTCCCCAAAATTCATTATATCATTCTTATACCTTTGCGTCCTCATATCTTTGCTCCCAGTTACAAGTGAGAACGTACAATATTTGGTTTTCCATTTCTGAGTTACTTCACTTAGAATAATGGCCCATTTTTCTCTTTTACATAAAAGAAAACCAAGTTTTCTCAAGGTTGGTATAAAGAAGTAGAACCAGTTATTCAATAGCGGCGGGTGGATTTTATGGTCTTCTTTTGGGGAATTTTTTCCATATTTACCCCTATTATATTCCTAACTCTAACCCTTATCCTAATTTTGTCCTGAGAAGAGGGTGTAGTATTGTTCTGGGTATTCCACTCTGACCCAGCTGTGAACATGTAATCTTTACCTTTACAACCTGCAGTGCAGTTGAAATCCGGCAGTCAGACAGAACTTTATTAAAGGATAACAAAGTGGAAATAAATTTTTTTAAATAGCATAAACTAGACTATTTGGCTTCTGGGGAAGAACATAATTTCAGCTTGTATTTTCCGACAAGGATACCACAGCTCTTTTGTAGCTCCCTATATGCCTGTCCTTAAATGACAGAAGACATATTTGACCACCGCTTCGTGGAAACACCTTTACAAACATCTAGAACTCTCCAAGTCAACAGAATAATCTAGAGGCAGAAACAAAGTTGCCTCTTTTTGCTTTCACATTTCTTGTCTAAAGACTTTTTCCTGGTGATTGATTGACAGAGGACCCCCTCAGGAGAGAACTCACCTTCCATAGAAACAGGCTCATGACTTGCAGCCTCCACAGGAGAACCATTTAATAACCTCATCCCAAAGCTCATAAGCATACACATTGCACACATATGTAGAAGAGTTTTGTATTTTTGACCCTTGTAAGAAATCCTTTTATTTCTATATCATAGTGAGATACCCATATTTCTTGCTATCTGCTGGCAGAAAAAGGAGGGATTTTGTCATAGTGAGGAGAGAAAATTGTTTTTTTCCAGCCTTCAAGACAGATCAACTAAAAATCTTGACAAATGTTTGTATAGCTATGAAACATAATCATCTTTGGTCCCTTCCAAGCCATGGGACTTGACACGTTGCACCAACTTTCTCTTTTTCTGAAGCTCTGATGAACGTGCTTCCTGTATTATGCCCCATTAGAGATGGGGATTTTTCTGTGATCAGGTTTTAACCAGCTTTGGAGGGGGTGCAGGGTAAGCTCTGTTTTCTTAGATAAAGATAGTATTAATTCATCTTTTAACTGCAGTTTATAGACATCAAACTTAACCAGATTAAGGAAGAAGGAATTGCTTTATGTAGCCAGAAAAGATACTAAGATAGTTGTTCTTTCAAAGACTGATATGGTTAGGCTTTGTGTCCCCACCCAAATCTCATCTTGAATTGTAATCCCCGTAATTCCCACATGTCAAGGGACAGGGCAGGTGGAGGTAATTGAATCATGGGGGCGGTTTCCCCCATGCTGTTCCTGTGATAATGAGTGAGTTCTCACGAGATCTGGTGGTTTTATAAGGGGCTCTGCCCCCTTTACTCAGCACTCTTTTTTCCTGCTGCCTTGTGAAGAAGGTGCCTTGCTTCCCCTTCTCATTGTCCTTCCCCTTCTGCCGTGATTCTAAGTTTCCTGAGGCCTCTCCAGTCATGCTGAACTGTGAGTCAATTAAACCTCTTTCCTTTATAAATTGCGCATTCTCGGGTATTTCCTTATAACAACAGGAAAACGGACTAATACAAAGACAAATATTCAATAAGGACTGGAACCAGGAATCCAGTACTACCTGATCTAACCTTGTTCTGTTCATCTCCCATCTCTGCAGCTCTCTGCTTGGTTGCACTCTCTGTATAGCCTATCTCAGCTCTCCTGGTAAAAAGGAGTTTATTTGTCTCAGTTTTCATTTACTTATTCTAGGACAGTACTGTCAGTTTTGCTTGTCATGGCCCACATCTTGGAACAATCACTGCTGAGGGTTAGTTCCAAATACATGGGAGAAGGTCTGGACCAGAAAAAGAAGAGACAGGTTGAGGAATTTTGCTGGCTGACAAAAAAGAGAGAAAATCTTTAATAGCTTTTCAGAAAGCAAAACCAAAATTCACTGCAATAGAAACTAAATATTTGTTCCCCTGAAGATTGATTCCCTTTCGTCTTTGCCCCCAGTACTTTAACTTCAGAAATTGATTAATTGCTTAAAATAGCTAGCTTGGCAACACAATAGGAGCAAAACAAATGAATAAAAATGGACATAGACTGGCTATTTCTATCAGGGAGAAATGGAGGAAATCATTTATTTTGACCATCTTAATAATTGCTATAGAAAGTAACACAATAGGGTAATACTGAGTTAGGATTGAGTTAGAAGGTGGCCTGAATACAGAGAATAATCATGCTGTGATCCAGCTCAGCTGTGTTGTGGAGCGTAGTCTACTTTGGGGCAAGGAATCTTCAGGTGTTGTCGTTTTATGCATTTAATCTGGGAGAAAAGGACCTCCAGGTGGTATACTTTTATGCATTTAATCTGGGGAAAAGGGATCCACAGCTGGTATACTTTTCCATCAGGTGCAAGCATTTGGGAATGTAGGAGGGAATCTTCCCTTCGAAATTTGTTACTGATAATCAAAGGAAACAGATACACTTCTGGATTCTTTTGTGATATCCCTAGAGAGCTGTCGCTATTGACATGTACTATTTTTATTAAACCTCAACATATTGAGGCCACTGATTATTTCTTTTGTGAGAAGTAATGCCCACTAATTTCAAACATTACTTTAGAGAGGAAACAGACCAATTTATGTAAAATAATTCACAGAAAGTCAATTAGCTGACAACTTTTTGCTGAAAGCCAATTTGCCATATGACCAATTTGCCTAAAGCTAATTTGCTAAAAACAATTTACTGAATGACTTATTCTCCAAATTATTGAGGATTAAAAGTAATTTTTGGTTTCACCACTGTTCCCACTTTCTGCCAGTACCGTTTGTAGCCACTGTTGCCCAGATGGGGTGTTTGTCTCTAGGGGTAAAACAGCTACAGACTGTGCCAAGACCTGTTCCAAGGCATTTGTTTGATGGCCCAGGGTTTATGTTTTCAATTTTAGAGAAAAGGAAACTGAGGCTTACAAAATTTAATTAACTTGCTTATTTAAGTCAATTTTGAGTCTAGACTATTAAGTACAGAGGTTTCTCTGGCTCCACAGCATCTGCTGCTCTCAGCCACTGTGTCAGGCGTTGCTTGATCATCTGTAGGGTGTTTCATACTGTGACCATATTGAAGAATTAGCTAAGGAAAAATAAGTCCTTAAAAACCAAAAGCTTTAATGAAAAGAAATGAGATAAATCAGAAAACATAAAACCAGTGTATTATCTAACACTGTGTGAGGGAATGGGATATTTGGATTGGTTAAATATTCTGCTTAAAATAATTACATATATTATACATTCGTAGAGATATCGACACATGATAACATAAAAATACACAGTTCTACATCTTTATATGAAAGAATGAAACTTTAGTATTTATTTTAGGTTGATTTGGAAGACTGCTGAGCTTGGAGTCATTTTTTGGATCAAGAGGAGGTCAGATTCAGAGTTTTCTTTCAGCCAAGGTCCAAAGCATAGTTAAGTTATTGAGAGGAGAAAGTTATCAATTCATTTGAGAAATTTTATCAGCTGTCAAACAGAATTATTACTAATAAAACTTTTGGGAATAACTCCCAGAAGCTGGGGTGGCAAGGGTACCATTACTTTGAATTAGCCCATTGTCAAAATGGCATCTTCTAGTGGTTGGAAGCGGTTATTGTCTTTTTTCACAGAATAAGAGCCTAACATACAGTTCAATGACCTCAGACAACAGTGAAACTGAGGCCGAGGTGATACAGATCTGATGGACTGAGGCATCCTTGAGCCTAAGAAAACTTGTCATTTTTCAGCAGTAACCACAGTAGAAAAAAAAAGTCTATTTACATCCTTAGATTTAATGCCTGTTCTTTTGCAAGGGAGGATATTTTCTGGCTAAGTGTTTACTAGCTCTTTAAGAAAAAGAGAATTTTAGAAACTATCTTCTGGAATTTAAGTGGGAAACAGGACTTCTGCACTATATATTGTACTGCATATATTGCACTCTGTGATACCTTTGAATGAATTAGAAAATGAAGCACCTTTGAAGGATATGTACATTTTGGCCAGTGAAATCTGGGCTGCACTCAGCTCCCCTGTTGTCTTGGCCAACAGTCTTTGTATAGAGCACTGTCCTGTACATGTTTTTGAGTACTGCTCAACCATGTTTTTCCTTTCCTATGCCAAAATTGTGACCAAGAAAATTACCACATTAATTACAATCTAGTTTCTAGAAGACCTCTCCTCCAAGTCAATTGTATATGCTTGCCAAATATTTTATAATATTAAGTTCTAATTGCTTTCGAATTGCTGATTGCCTATTCTTTCTTGGTTATTCATATTTATTTTAAATTAATTTATTTTATAGTATATTGATGTAAAAATGACCTGTGATCACTATGTTTACGAAGTACAGAAAGTCAGAAAATATAATCAGAAAAATGTAATACCAATATATTATCTAACACTCTGTGAGGGGATGAGATATTTGGATTCAACCACACTAATTACAATCTAGTTACAATCTAAAAGAAAAAACAAAGGTATCTCCCAGCCTGCATTCTCATCTTCTAGAAACAGCTACTGCAGGACTAGGCACTAGGGGCTAAATAATTTGCCGAAGTTCTAATCATCGGTAAGCAAGGGAGACAGGATGGGGTTGGCCCTTTAACTTAGGGACCTGCTTTCTAAAACACTATACTCTACTTCTTCTTAAGCATTTTCAATCTCTCCATTTTTTCCTTTGGATTTTTCTCAGTTATTGCCACAGAAAAATTTCATCTCTCTTTTCTTCTCTCTCCCTTTTGCTAGTTGGGAATCCCATATGATCCCGGTCAAGTCAAGTGAGTACAAGAATAGAGCTAATGATATGTCTTCATTAAATAAAATTAAAGTTTTACCTTTTGTAGTGAAATTAGACAATATAGGGAAGCAATGACATCAACCCTTAAAATATCTTGAATCCTTTTCAGAATCTATAATGACATCTTCTACTGTCTCTTCCTCTTATAATTAAAAATTTAATTTAATTTACCTTAAGCACCAATGTTCAAGGGAAATTTCTTATTAAATTTTATTGTACTTCTTATTTTCCAAATGTATAGCAACTTTTACCTCACTTTATATGAATGAATTTGGATATTGCTGCAAACTTCTTTCTTAAGCTCAAATATTTCTTTGGAGTTTATGTGCATAAAGTACGGGATAGAGTAATAAAGGCAGCTTTATGTCTATGTAGTTGATTGATTTGTGGAAGTTTATTGCATTGCAGTCAGCATTATAAGCATTACTGGACTATATTGCACTTAAATGCTTTCTCTGTGTGGGCTCTTTTATGTCTTTATGTATTTAATTTTATTTATTGCATTTCAGCTTTCTACTCCATGGCATGTCTATTTACAATACAGACTGTTGGCTTATTTTAATATAAATTTAATACATTTAATAAAACTTTGTTATATATTTGGACATTGGGTGTGAAAAACTTTTGTAGTGACAAACACTATTTCTGTTTTTGTCAAAAAAAAGATAGTTTTGATAGTGACATAACCCCTATTTTACAGGGGTTTATTTATGATGGGTATTTAATACATTTTACTAACTTTATCGAAAACTTTTCAGAGTGATAAATTCTCACAGAAAGTAGGGGTAAAAGTTTCTGTTCAACCCTGTCCCTGACTCAGATCGCCTCTAGCTTTTGCTTTCCTGTAGCAGAATTGAGAAAGGTGGGACCCAAGAAATCCTGATCTTGGAAGAGCTGTGACCTCTCTGTAAAGAAAGAATGTGCTCTATGAACTAATATAGCTTACCACTCTACGTTTACAATACAGCAGGGAATATGAGAAAATATAATAACAACTATAGTGCTTTAAGATTAAATTTGAGCTTAGCTTTAATTAAAATTTACAGTATTTAAGTCCTGGAATTTTCTTAAAGCCACTCATTTGTTTCCATAGATTTCACTTTTTTCTTTTATACACCGTATTTTTTGTGTTTATGCATTTTAACTCATATAAATGGCATGATACTTTAGATCTTTTATTTTCTTTTTTCTTTTGCTTAAACTATGTTTTTAAGATCTTTCCATCTTTATTTGTATTTCTAGTTCATTGCTTCTAAGCAAGGCATAATATTTTATGGTATGCATTTGCCATACTTAACGTGTTTTTAGGCAACTATGTGAGTGATTCTTTCTGGAAATACTCTGGAGATGAATTACTAGGTCATCGGTTGCACCACTCAGTATTTAGTTGATTTTTACTAAATACTGCCAGATTATTCTCCAGAACAACGGTGCTAGTTTCATTTCTACATTTTGGCTAACTCTTGGTATTACTCAGCTGCTAATTTTTGTGACTCTGATGGATGTAAAGGGGTATTTTAATTTGAACTTTTTTCTAGTAATTAGTCAAGTTGAGCAATTCTTCATATTTGTTCAGCTATTTGCATTCCAAACTGAATTCTTCTTCCTGTCTTTTGCTCATTTTTTTTTTTTTTTTTCTATCATGCTTTCAGTCTTTTTCTTGACTTCTTATTAGAATTCCTCTTAGGGTGCTAATATTAATTCCTAATTAACTCTTGGTTTTGAAAAGTTCTTCCACCCTCCTGGTCTGCCAACCATTAGTCTGTGGTAGTTTTGACAAACAGAAATTCTAAATTTTGGTTTAATCTTTGCCCTACTGGTCTTTTTGGGCCTTAAGAAGTCCTTCTTCATTCCAAAGTCACACAGAATCTTACCCATAATTGCTTTTATTAGCTTTATATTTCCTCCACTAATTTTTCCCATGAAAACCTTATTTTACTGAACTTTAGAGACTGTTACATTCTATCCCTCAGAGTTCAAGTCTGAACACCTACATGATGTAGTAAACCAGCATTTGGGCAGAAAGTATATAGTGAGAGAAAACCAGTTTTTCAGATTTAACCTAAGTTTAGATTTAAAAACCTGAAGTCCGAGGGAGATTTTTTGAAAATAATCTGCGCTTTCTTTAAACAGGAAGGAAAAAATTATAAGTGCTCATACCTCTTGACCTGATTCTGTGCCAGTAGCCTGGAGGCAGAAGTTGGTATTTAGAGCATTCAAACAGGTAACCTTAGAGCAGAGAGATAAATGTTTGTATTTTCTTGGATAATAGAAATCCCTTTATGTAGCAGGAGTTTTAAGTGCATTCCATGTTGTGTGAATAACAATTTGATTTTTTTTTTTTTTTTTTTTTTAGACGGAGTCTCGCGCTGTGTCACCCAGGCTGGAGTGCAGTGGCGCGATCTCGGCTCACTGCAAGTTCCGCCTCCCGGGTTCACGCCATTCTCCTGCCTCAGCCTCCGAGTAGCTGGGACTACAGGCGCCCGCCACCACGCCCGGCTAGTTTTTTGTATTTTTAGTAGAGACGGGGTTTCACCATGTTAGCCAGGATGGTCTCGATCTCCTGACCTCATGATCCACCCGCCTCGGCCTCCCAAAGTGCTGGGATTACAGGCTTGAGCCACCGCGCCCGGCCAACAATTTGATTTTTAAACATTTCCATTCCATTCTAGCCCCCTTTCCTTCTGTGCCTTTCACATAACAACTATACATGTTTGAGCTGTTGCAGTGTTAAAGTCGTGACTTCATGGAAACTCTGAGCATATTTTTTGCCCCACATTTTTATTTTTTGTGCATTTGTTGTCTCTTTAAGTTCTTAAATTAACCTAATTTATAAATTGAGTTCTATTAGTCTCCATTTATTTTCTATTGCCTGAAATTTGTGTCAAAAAACTCAGAGGATACAGCCCCATAGGAAACAACCTATTTCCCAATTTTAGATATTAATTCATTACTAAGTTTCTTGGATTTTAATTTTAATTTTATATTATATTTTGTTTTTTGATCCTACGTCTCACCTGAAAAATGTGGTCTGGGAAGAGTGATTACTGGGGGTATTAGCCTATGCCCCGAAGAAAGTATTGAGAATTTACACATACATGGAAAACTTTCACAGTTGATTTGACCATTGTCTTCTGGGGAGTTTGATTCTTTCCTGCACCTGCCATTCCTGATATAGCCAGAGCTAAGTAAGCAGAGCCCAGGGAGAGGACTAGAGGGTACTGACACAGCAACCTCACTAGCCAGCTGTGTGATCACCCCCTTAATCTACAGTCATTTTCCAGCTGTGAAGAAGCTCTACAGCAGCTGCTCAGCACAGAGTGCTCACGTCCAGACTGGCTTAGGCAGGTGGCCTCTTTACTCATCTTCCCTTTTATTTTTTCCTTTTGTAAGCACGGATGTGTGCTCAGATGTGAGGCAGCTGTTCAAAGAACATCCTTGGATGAAAAGCAACTTTCATGCCATTAATAGGACTGAATCTTCAGATTTCATTAATTTAGTAAATATTAATGGATCACTCAAAAGAATTGCCCAATAATTACTTGGATATTTTCTCATAAGGTTACTGTTAGCAAGACTCAACATTAAATTTTCAAAATATAACTATTCTTATTTTTAAATATACATTTTATGATAATCCTCCTCCCACCAGGGCTGGTCCTCTAACTAACTTGTATAATTTAAAGAATATAAAAAGGCCATTCTGCTCCTAAATAGTGCACTAGCTTGTTATGAAACCTGAAGTTCCTCCTGAGAGGCACTCTTTTTGTTAAGGCAGTTTTTCTAGCCCAATGCACAGGCCCCGATTCTCTTGCGACATGGCCATTCTATTGCAGCCCTGCTATGGGAGAGCACCAAGATGTGAACCAAGGATGGGAACGGGCATAGGATACGCCTCCTGCCCTTGAGGGGTTTACAGTCTGTTTGGAAAGGTAGGGGACGTATATTGAAGGTAAAACAACAAGGCAAGAGAGCATCTGTGTAGATCACTACATTTATCTGTGTAAATCATTTACATATATAGGACTTAAAAAATGCTCTGAGGGCTGCTCTTCAGGGAAGGGCTTATGGATGACTGGGTACTAGAGCCTGATCGTGAAAGAAGGTAGAGTTTGGAAAGGCAGAGAGATAATAACGAATATTCTAGATCAGAAATAAAGAGAGGATGTGTTCTGAAGCTAGGGAACAGACCATGGTGATTGGAATGAATGAGTTTATGTAAGAGGTTGAGGACAGTGAGATGCTGTGGTTGATGACAACAGCTTGCGTGACAAGATCCAGTGAGTGGATATTTCTTGACACCGATTTTAGATATAACCTATGAAAAGCCCGACTTAAAAAGTATATACAAGCCAGGCACACTGGCTCATGCCTGTAATCCCAGCACTTTGGGAGGCTGAGGCCGGTGGATCACCTGAGGTCAGGAGTTCAAGACCAGCCTGGCCAACATGGTGAAGCCCCATCTCTACTAAAAAGACAAAAATTAGCCAGGCATGGTGGTGGATGTCTGTAATCCCAGTTACTCAGGAGGCTGAGGCAGGAGAATCACTTGAACCCGGGAGGTGGAGGTTGCAGTGAGCTGAGATCATGCCATTATACTCCAGCCTGGGCAACAAGAGTGAAACTCCGTCTCAAAAACAAACAAACAAACAAAAAAAACACACAAATCACAGACAGTTTTTTGTTTATATTTGAGCCTCAAAAAGAATTAACAAAGGCTACATGACAACCAGGGATCCTCCTAAACCAAACGGTGAACTCATAAAATCGGTTTGATTCCCTGTCATCTTTTTTCCGGAAACCCGATTTATTTTTCTCTATGTGCTTTCCTTTCTACTGGAAATGATCTGAATGCCTTTGGGATTGGCCTACTGTCTAGCTACCCATAGTTACTTTATCAGAACATTTTAGGAAACAAATAAACCCGTCATTCCTGCCATCACTGGATATTCAAATCCTTTTACTCTGTCCCTGGTACCTTCTTTCCCATACTGCCCGGTGCTTCACCTCGTCTGGCTCCTGTTTCCACTGTACTTCTCTCCTGAGACATTTCACTTGGCCAACTGAATACTGTTACTCCTGTAACCCTAAACCCTTTGTGGAATGTTTCCTTTCCTTCTTAATCATCCTAGAGACCTGGCAGTCCCTAAAGTTAGAGGTTTCAGGGCTGCCCATGTGAGTGAGATTACACATTCTCTCACACCACAAATGCCTTAGGGTGGGGTAAGCATCCTCCTCACTTTCCAGTGTCCCATCCAGATCATCCCCCACCCCCACCACAAAAATCAAAATCTTCAGTCTTTTAAAACTCTTTAGTTGCTTCAACCTATTTATTTATTTATTTATTTATTTATTTATTTATTTATTTATTGAGATGGAGTTTCACTCTTGTCGTCCAGGCTGGAGTGCAATGGCATTATGTCACCTCACTAAAACCTCTGCTTTATTGGTTCAAGGGATTCTCCTGCCTCTGCCTCCAGTGTATCTGGGATTACAGGCACCTGCCACCATGTCCAGCTAATTTTTGTATTTGTAGTGGAGATGGATTTTCACCATGTTGACCTGGCTGGTCTGAAGCTCCTGACCTTGGGTGATCTGCTCGCCTCAGCCTCCCAAAGTGCTGGGATAACAGGCGTGAGCCATCAAAGTGCCTGGCTTGCTTCAACCAATTTATAGACTACCAGTCATTCAGTTGTTTAGACCTGAGTTACTATTTTCCTTACCAATCAAACTCCTTCCATCATCTGGAATGATGTAAATTTTCACATCAATGTTTAAATACAGTATTTTAGCACGTTTCCTCTTTGTCTTCCTTCTAGTGACTTTTACACCCAGTTTATTTCAGGTGCCTCTGTAACCACATTCCAGACATTGGAATACTTGTAATGGTTCCTCCTGTTGACTAATGTGTTGAAACCCTCCCTACTATGATAACAACTTTCTGTCTTTCTAACTTTTCATCAAATCACCCACTCTTTTCTTTTTCTTTTTCTCTTTTAGAGACTGAGTCTCACTCTCTTGTCCAGGCTGGAGTGCAGTAGCACAGTCATAGCTCACTGCAGCCTCTAAATTCTGAGCTCAAGCAACCCTCTTACCTCAGCCTCCATAGTTGTTAGGACTACAGGCATGCATTGCATGTTTTTCCCTGGGTGTTTTCTTTGTTGTTGTTTGTTTTTGAGAGATGAGGTCTTGCTATGTTGCCCAGGTTTTGAACATCTGGCCTCAAGTAATCCATCTACCTCAACCTCCCAAAGTGCTGGGATAGAAGTCTGAGCCATGGTGCCCAGCCCTAACTCTCTTCTTGACCTTCAATTTCTTAGGGATATCTTGTCTTTTTACTCTTCTACTTATTTCCCATATATCAATCTACATCTACTTTTCATTTCTTCCTTATTCTTGATTGAATGGGATGGTCCATTATTGTAACCATCCTGTGTCTATATCTTCAGAACTCTTGAGCATTGTCTTTCTGTCTTATCCACCAGGTAAAATGTCAACCCTGGATCAATCCAGTTATATGCTTTCTTTATAGCAACACATCATTTGATGAACTGTTGGAAATACACACATACAGATACATAACTGCATGGATTGTTGCCACCACAAATTCTTGGTTTTTAACTTCATCTGGTCATCAGTGTTGCCTGCTGTTTCTTCTGGTGCCTTTCTTTAATTTTTCCTCCATTTCCCCTGGTGCTTATTTCAAATCTTCTCCATGAGCCTCTGACTTCTGCCTCCATCCCTTCTACTCCATAGTCTCATTTTCAGCAGATGACTTTGACTCTAGACTCAGACAAAAGTCAAAAACAAATGAACTCTCTAATTTTACCTTCCCTACGGACTTAACTGCATGAACAACTATAATTTCTTAGTTTTCTTCTATCAGAAAAGTCACCTTCTACTTAAGGATTACCCTACCCATTGTGCTTTGAGTCCCATCCTTTTATGCGGTGCTGCTGTTAAGATGATTAATCTTGCATGTATCTTCAACCTCTTCACCTAGTCATCACCGGCTCTTTAAATGCCCTTCTCAACCCCATGCTCCTCTCCAACTATGGTTCCATCACCCTCCTTTCCCTTACCAGCAGAAGTCTCCAAAGAGTTGGCTGAACTCGCTGCAAACTTCGTTCACTTTCCCATCCACTGCATGAATCTGCTTTCATTGCATGAATCTGCTCTTTTACAAAGATGTAGTGGTTCCTTCAGAAATGAGGTGCTTCTACGTGCTCATCCTCTTTGCCTTCTGTGCAGTACTGACATTTCCGCCTTCTCCCTCTTTCCTGAAATAGTGTCCTCTTATACTGCAATTCTCTTCATAACAGATTCACCATCGGATGTGGGAACCTTCAACTTGCCAACAGAATTCACGCCCATCTATCTCCACTCAAGCTTTCCATCTTCCCTGTTGTAGAAGAGGTGTTCCCTCTTTCCTGAGGCTGATGCTGTCACCCAGGTGTTTGAATCCACTCAGTCAGAAACCCTCATTCTCTACCTTGACATAATGTAGCGTGATGTCCTAGTGATTCTACCCCCTTATCGTCTCTTGAATCTGTCCAGCCTCTCCATCCCCACTTTTACTATTCTGGATCAGTTTACCATGATCAGGTCCTCACTAGTATTTAACAGCCTTTTCAGAGGCTAATTTATTGCTATGCCAATAAAGCTTTAGCTTTAGGGTTCTGTATTTCCAAAGGCCTTTGAAAATGACCTGATCTTAGAACTTCATATTTTTTTTATTTTGTGGAGAGCCTCCAGATTTTCTAAGCCTCTGTAGCTACCACCCCTGGATCCACCCCCAGGACTACATGTTTTATAGTCTCTGGTATTGTGCTGTACTAACACATTCTCCACACTGCTGTTAGAGTATTTTTTCCTCATATGGCCATCATATAATGCCACTTTCTTGCTTAAAAATTCTTCAATGCCTTCTTATTGCTTTTAGATTTCTGGAACAAATTCCGAAATAGAGCTTTTAGATCCATTCTGACCTGACCTCTGCTTTTCTCTCTTGTGTCACCTTTGACTACACGTTTTAAATGTTTTTCCATCATTCTCTCATCTCCAGTAATGTAAGCAGAGCAGGTTTTCTTCTTTAAAGATGAGGAAAATAAATCTCAGCAAAGGTAAATCATGTTCCTAAGCTTATGGAAAAAATGACTTTTTGGGCTGTGTTCTTCAGATTCTTTTTAAAATTTATTTTTCCATTATAAAATGTGGCTTCTACATACAAATGTGCTCATTCTGGGATTAAAAAAAAAAAAAAAAGTCTTTTGAGTAATTTTTGGGTCGTATAGTAGGTGATAAAGTTTTTATTATTTGATATGTATATAAACAAAATTAACTGTTTTTAATGTAAAAAACTGATCTAATTATATTTTAGTTACTTCAGTGATTAATATTTTCATAACTATTTGCAGACTGGCATATTTTAGGACCTCCATTTTTCAAAGAGGTGCATTTATTAAGGGAACAGTTAAAGCGATGATGCTTCCATTTCTCTGTGAGGCCAGACTGATCTCAGAGTAGTGGACCCACACTCTAAAACCTGACTAATCTTTAGATAGGTTTCTTCCTGACTATGGCACCTGACTTCCCTCCTCTTAAAGTATTTACTTTGAAAAAACTTGCAATTGTAAATTCTTTCTCTGCCCCTTTGAAATGTAAATCTTCTAAAAATATATAATTATCAAGAAAGATAAGGTCTCTATCTCTCAGTCTCTGTGGGAAGGTGGAAGCCTAACTTCCGTAATGCTAATTAGCAAATACAGATGTCTAATCAGATTCACAAATCTCCCCTTTAAAGTCTTCCAGTAGTTTCCTGTAACTCACCCTAGTGCTTAGGGATTCCCCTACCTTTGGTTTCAGTGGACCTGAGTTCAGTCTTTCTCTCCTATATTGCCATCATATTTGTCTTCTTTGGCATTTTCAATAGCTCTCAGTGTAATTTTGCTTTTATGGTGCCTACTTATAAGAGTGTTTCTAAAACTATAGAGAAATGTATTTGTAGGCACAGCAGTTACTGATCTTGCTTTTTCTATTTCACTTGCTAAAAAGCATTTATTCTAGGTATTTGCTACTGGTAAACAGAAAAAATGTATAATTCTCAAGGATCATGTGCACCCCTTCAGAGCCCACTGATTTGTTTAGACCCTTCCATCTCTGAACAGATTCTGACATAGCTTATCACTTTAGCTCATGCTCCTCTTCATCCTCTGTGTAGTATAGATTATTTTCTCAACAACATTCTCCTTAGTATATAAGAGCAGACAGCATTGTTTTCCTTGCTGACAGTGCCTTATATTATTTTATGACATGGTTTCATTTGTCTCCATAGGAGCAGAATATTGAGAAGGATGAATATAAGGAGAGGCCATTCAGCCCATCAAGCTTTTTTCCTTTTAATGTACCCTAGAGAACATTTAATTGCTTCTTGAATGACCCCCAAGGTCTTCCTAGAATGAGCTTGTTGTCTTCTTTGTGGAGGAGACCATCCCCATTTCATTCGAATTCATTGTGACTTAATTATAGGATACATATAATAAATTGGAGGCAATCAGTAATCCTTAATCAAACAGGGTAAATTTATTTCACATGCAAGACACAATGGGCCCTTGTGAAATAGATGGCACACTTTCATTTACTGAACGATACCCAGATTAATTAACTCACCTGATAGCTGTGGTTTCAATTTCCCAACTCAAGTCTGTCTTATGGTTGCCCTTCTTTCTTTTTCTTATTCCATGAAACTGATCTTTAATAGACTTTCAGATTCAATGATTATGATTTAACCCCACATATATTTCCTTATCATATAAAATAAAGCATATGTTTGTCTATAAATAGCACATACTTTGTATATGTATTTTATATTATATATGATGTATTATATATGTGTACACACACACACACGCACACACATATACCCCTGCATGGTGGCACACATTCCGTGGAAAAGATGCCAGACTTTTTTATTTTTTTAACTGGCATTTCTTTAGTTACAACTCTATTACAGATCTGAGTTCACTGGGTCTATTTCCAGAAATTTACAATAATTTCTTTAAGCCTCCAGCAGTGCCTAATCACTTTCTAGAGCAGAGATTTCAGCTGTTTGGTTTCTGCTGGCTGTTTTCCCTGAAAATTACTGTAAGAGATTTAATTGATTTTTTTTCATTTATCTTCTAAAAAGTTGAGGTTTTTATTAAATTTAAGTGTCTGTTTAGTGCCTCTCATTGTGTATCCTGATTACTTTTGGTGACTCAGTGTAACATTTAATAACTATTAGTTTTCTTTTGAAGAGTTCTTAACCAGGAAACAAGAGTTCTTACAGCTACATAGATAATTAACTTGAAGCTTGTCTGTCTCCTGAGAGACATCAAATATGTAAATGAGGAACTTAAGCCTTAACAAGACATGGTAAGAAAATCACTAAAAGTTTTATCACATGAAAGCTAAAATCCGTGTTTTTTAAAAAAATCAATATGCTTTGAAGAACTAATATATGCTTCTTGCTTAGGATTTGCGAAATTTATGGGCTTTAAATTCTTTTTCAAAGCTGCAGGAGCTAGCCGGATCTGTTAACAAAAAACTAGAGTACTTTAAAAAAAATCAGGAGAGGAACCACATTTAAATGCTTCACAATGTCTATCATATTACTGAAACTCAACAAATAATTGATAAATTTGTCCCAAATTTTTCTCTTTTATTTTACAAATGCCATTAGCTATACCTAACATTCTTTCAAACTATTAATCACACCACCTTTCAGAGCTAACCAATAATTGATATCTTTGGCCTGTTTTTGTTAATAAATACTTTAAGAGGGAAGAGCTATTTGTGTTTAATGTTTTAAACTTGATTAACCAGCTCTCTTCATTTTTCTGTACCTACTTGTATTATAAAATGTAACTCAAGGAAAATGTGGACAAAAAGACCCTTTACATTCCTGTCCTCAGTTTTTTGTTTGCTTGTTTCTGTTTGTGTTGAGATAGGGTCTTGCTCTGTTGCCCATGCTGGAGGGCCGTGGTGCTATTATGGCTCACTGCAGTCTTGACGTCTCAGACACAAGCAGTTCTCCCACCTCAGCCTCCAAGTAACTGAGACTACAGTTGTGCACACCCAGCTAATTTTTTGTGCCTTTTGTAGAAGCAGGATTTTTCCATGTTGTCCAGGCTGGTCTCAAACTCCTGAGCTCCAGCAGTCTGCCTACCTCGACCTCCCAAAGTGCTGAGACTACAGGCATGACCCACTGCACCCAGCCTGTGCTCACTTTTTAATCTGAAAAGAAAACATTATATCATTACTAAAAGTTTTAATTACCTGGATAAAATATTTTTGTTATAATTGATAGGTTATATTTCCTGGAGACATACTGGAACTAGTGAATGGAATGGCTGAAGGTGAGAAACTATTTGTAAATTCTCCACACAAATGATTTTCTTGAAGATAGATTTTTAATTTTTAGAAAAGATAAATCATTTGAAGCTTCTAAAGACAATTCACTGGGCTGTCAGTGGGTTATGTACTTCTAACAAACTATACCTGTGATTCTTTCCTCAAGCCTTTAGGTGGATATGCAGGTAGAATATTTGGTATTCTAGAGCTGTAGTTAGAAATAACATTGAACATAGGTACAAACATATCCCCTACGTTGGACTTGGTTAGAAGTTCCTGTGGTTAGTGTTGTGGTATCTATCAGGGGCTGGCGTCCACTTTGTGTTTTCACAGGGCCACTGCTGTGGTGGTTTTTCCTTTTGCAAGTCTGGGCCACATCAACTAGGCCTAACTCGGGCTAGGACCAGGATTAGTATGGAATGTGCATGATTTCCTTAAGGAAATTGTCTGACTCTTAGGTAAACACATTAAACAGCACCTGGACAGGAATAAAGGGCATTTGTGTGCTTGATCAATTTTCTTCTGTCAGAATTTAGTGAGTGCCTCCCATGTCAACAGTGGCAAATCCGATCAAAGGGAAAATACCCAAGTGAGAAAAGGCAGGGGCGACAATAGTGTTTTCTTTACCATATTAAAGCCAAATTCACTTCCGTTTTTCCTATCATGCTAGTTTGTTAAATATTGCCAGCATGTGCTTCCCTACATTATAGCATTTCTCAGTTTTCCAAAGGATAAGCTATGGCCAAAATTCTAGTCATAACATCAATACAACTTTTAATGACAATTCCTTTTTTTCTTTACATGTATCTCAGGAGTCTTGTAAGCATGATGCTCTGAAGAGCTCCGAGTAACCCGGGACCATGGGGTGGTTATCATGGCCATGCAGGCGCTAAATCACCATAGGGGGTATGAGATGTTTCTCAGCTCACAAGAACTTTACAGCCTCACAGGGAGATGAAGTTCAAATTATGCAGATTAAATAGCTTGTATGGCATGCATTTGGTTCCCTCTTGACTTTCAACCTCTCTTCAACATCTTTTAGATCTCTTAAATTTATAATAAAAACATTATGTTGGTATTGCACTTGCCTATTCATAAAGCTTAGTCACATTCAATTATCTCACCTGATCCTTTTAGCATTGTTCTATCACTGGCTCCTATTCATTGGCCCTGTTAACAGAAATCAATTTCTAAACCCATTGAACAAATCATCTAGATAGAAGTAAGTTGAACCAAGTTGTCCTAAAAGCAAGAACAACAAAAAGGACACGAAAAAAAGAACTGGCTTGATCTCAGAGCAGTAGTTGTGTGGTAGTTGTATTTTAGCTACGTGAATTAATCTAAGAAAGCTTTAATCATCCATTACTTGATGTATAAAGAGCTGGACCAATTATTCTTTAATTCTTCCTTCTTTGGAGTCCCCTCTTCGGAGCCTTTCTAGAAAACACATGATGAATTGGCTCACTCTATCAGAAGGGGGGGAAAAAATGAAGAAAATAAAGACTCGTCTGGCTTACTATTTAATTCGTTATATAAAATGCTCCTTTTAATCACATGAATAATTTCCAAGTTTGTTATAAATATTTCCAATTAAAACTAAACAAGGGATACTTTTACGGATAAAAAGGAGTTTATGGTTCAACATTTGGCCTTTTAAAAGATAACTTAATTTTGCTTCCCTTCGAAGTAAAGGAAAGATTTCAAACCTTTAAATTATTAGAACACTTGGCTTTTGGGAATATAGTAAAAGGATTATTTTTAGTTAAATTACTGGGACCACCCTTAATAATTCATGATAGCTACATCATTCATGACTTAAGATTGCCTTAATTAGAGAAGACTCTATTTCACTTCACTTTTTGCTATTAGCACATAGTACTGTTTCAGTTTTCTCTTCAGCATTATTGACATCATAGCCAACTTTTTACGTGTCAGATATATAATTATTACTTATATTTAAATTTATGATATTTAGGAAAAAACACATAATGCAGATATATAAAACATAACAGAAAAAAAGGTACTTTTTCCTGAAACCCACAGAAATGCATCAATTCTAGGATGTTTGGTGTTCTGGTAATTTTAGTTTTATTTAATTATCAAAACAGGAAGGTGTTTTGTGACTATTTTCTTCAGTTGAGATGTTTACAGAGAATCATAGATTTGGAAAAACACAAATTTTAGAATATTTCTGAAAAAAAGCTTTAATGTGTTAGTTCTTTACCAGTTTATAATTGCTGTATGTGAGGATAATTAGAGAATAAAAGCTAACTCCATGCTTAAGAAAACTTGTAGCTGTCATTGACTGTTCTTAGTCTTTTTCCTTGTATTTCTTGTTCAAGGTAATCACTTACAAAGGTTGTTATATTTTGATCAATAGACAAATAAAATATATTTTCAAATTTTAAAAAATATGATCAAGTTCAATTTTAAAAAGTAACTCAATTATTTCTTGACAGAAAAGTATAAAGTGGTATAGATTTCAAATTTTAAAAAGATTGCAAAATTTAAAATACGAGAAAATATATTTGGCACATACTTATTCATTGTTTTAGCAATCATTATCTATCAGGTAGTAATTTTGTTTCAGGATCCTAAAAATGGTGTAAGGCAAACAAGAACTTGGTAGTTAAGTACTGAATGAACCTGTATTTTCAAATGTGTTTTGTTATAGAGACCCAAGAGAACACTACGAAGCTATATAGATGTAATCTTGTTTCTTCAGTTTGGTTTCTCATGGATTCTTTTTATATATACTCAACATTAAGCATTAGTTAAATAGTATTTTTTAATACACTATGATTTTTAACCAGGGATTTGTTTAATAAGTTTGGTTTTGGATCTTGTTTTGTATGCAAACATACTATTTTGATTTAATTTTTTCTGACATGATGCCCACTGCACAGTATTAAAAAAAAAGTGTAACTGTAGTTTTGTCCTTTATAGCACAGGACAAATAAATGTCAAAATCAAATGGTGGTGTCCCCCCAGGGAAAACACACTTCAGTGATGAAATATTCTTCCTCACTTCCCATTGCTATTTCTCTGAACACCCAGGTGAAGCCGCCTCAGGACCTAATCAAATGCTGCTAATTTGCATATAATAAAAATCCTGCCAGGAGATTTTAGAACATTAGGAGGAAAAGTGCATAGTCTCTAAAATGATAAATTATGAAAATATGTATACACCTATGAATCAATAGCTTATAAATGCTCAGAATAGTTTGACTAGACCCAATGTGTTATGAGCATCAGCTTATGTTGATGTGTAAATTGTCAGTTTAATTCTCTGTTTAATAAAAATCTTTGGAAGTGACACACGGCGCTTTCCTATGTTCCTTTAAAATGCTGTGATATTGATAAAATGTCAGACCTCCTCTTGGACATGACAATAACAATCAACTTCACAAAGCAATCATTAAGGTACCTTTATAAAGATAGCTCTATGAGGAAAAAGGTCTTTCCTGGAAACTATTTGTACTTATAATAGTCCTTTTGTTTTGCAAAAATAACAACTCATACAGTCAATGTAAGATTTTCTTACCAAAATTATCCCCACCACAAATTATTTTAAAGAGTGTATTTTTAAGTCACCTGAAGTATGTTTTAAATGAATTTTTTGAACCAGGTCCCTGGTTGTCTTGATAATTTCGGCGTTTATCAGGTGGTTAAAAAGAAACTTATTTTGCCATATTCTTTTTGATTCTATAGAGTGAAACCCTTTTTAAAAAACGCAGTTACCATCAAATTCACAAATACAAGCTTTCCTAAATTTCAGTTCCCTAATCCTAACATTATGCACATAATTTTGAAAAATCTCACCTAGAAATTACAGAAAACTACCTAGGCATTTGAAATTAAGGCAGAAAACCCTTTCTCTAAAATTGAAATACTCAACTAGTAAAGAAATATACCTGAATTCAGAGATATCTCTGAATGTTATTCACTATTGAGATACTAATTATCATTGCATTTGCATAGGACATAGTAAATATGATTACATTTTATGCTTTTAAAGACATGATAAATTACAGAGAGTGATTTGCCATTTGAAATCCATATGGTCAGAAGGAAAAAGGCATAACTTAAACATGAGAAGTTAAAGATAGAAATTTCCTGCCTAGGGAAGAATTGAAGTTACTCAGGGACATTTTGAATTTTTTGAATTACAGTTTTTGTAAGTACAATTGATTCTCATTTGCCAATGACATTCTATCTGGAGGGAGAAGAATAGACTAATATTTAGCAGTGTGTCAGGGGGCTTCCATGTAACAAGTCTCATCATTACAGGAATGTTAGTGTTCTGCAGTTCAAATCATGTTTTCTGAAAAGTATGTACAATAAGATCTTGTGCAAAAGCAAAAATAACAATAAAAACGAGAAGATTTGTCTCTGTTACCCAGTAGCAAGCTAGTAAAGACTACTATTTTTATTTAATGTAATCATGAGATCACTCTTCCTTAGACACAAGAAATAGAATTTATATACCTGGGGAATGAAGACTCTGCCTTTAGAGACGAAATAGAAGGAGAAAGAAGTGGAGTATACTGAGAGATTTTAATTCTTCATTGGCAAAAACATGTTCAGGGGCCTGTCTACCAGAGCAGACTAGAGGGGGCAGGGATTGTATCCAATTCATCTTTCTGTTACAGGGCCAGTAGTATAGTATACCCTCCACCAATGAATGAAGCAAACATCAATTGGTCAGGCGTCCTCCTTTTTCGGAGGCTGAATACCCTTTACATGAATTTAAATTATAT
Source organism: Papio anubis (assembly GCF_008728515.1). Classification (NCBI taxonomy): domain Eukaryota; kingdom Metazoa; phylum Chordata; class Mammalia; order Primates; family Cercopithecidae; genus Papio; species Papio anubis. The sequence goes on along the minus strand of NC_044979.1, from coordinate 43,688,487 downwards.
TTTTATTCAGCTACAGAAAGAACTTAGTGTACACAAGCATTTGAGTACTTCTTATCATAATCCTATAGCCATCTAGTTTCCTGGATGGACATTTCTCCCTCAGGCGATCAGTGGCCTGATAGTGTTTGTGTCGTTGCCATCTCTTTTTTACCTTTGCACTGCAGGTACAGAGCTGAAGGGGCATTCTGAAAAAATGGATACTTTTTTCCTTCCCCTCTCCGAATGAAATGAAGAGTAGCCATTGATACCTGACTTGCTTTCCAAGAATGAATTTATCCAGTGCCATCAATGGTCTCCCTCCCACTTTAGGCTGCAAGTAGGCATTCTCTTGTTCTATGCTTCTATAAATTGAAGAAATGTTTGGCATTCTGAAGGTGCAGTTATTTAGAGCAAGGCTTCCCACAGTCCATGTACCAGTTCATGGCCTGTTAGGAACCAGGCTGCAAAACAGGAAGTGAGTGGCAGGCCAGTGAGCATTACCGCCTGAGCTCTGCCTCCTGTCAGGTCAGTGAGGCATTAGATTCTTATAGGAGCACAAACCCTACCGTGATCTAGGTTGTGCGTTCCTTATGATTATCTAACACGTGATGATCCGAGGTAGAAGAGTTTCATCTCAAAAACCTCCCCCATCCTCTCCACAGAAAAATTGTCTTCCACGAAATTGGTCCCTGGTGCCAAAAAGGCTGGGGACTGCTGACTTACAGACTAAAAATTAGACAGCTTCCGTTGTTTACAAGTTAAGAAACAAAATGAATAATTTTAGGCCAATTTTAACGACCACAGGTTTACAAATTTAAAAAAATTGAATTTGAGCTTATGCCTTTCTTCCTGCTTCATTATTACTTTCAATTATTTCGGTCACCACCTCTTTCTCATTCCATTTCTACTGTTATCTCGTTGAAGTAATTCTTTCATATCAATAATCTGCTTTGAAAAAATATTTTGCATTTTCTTTGGCTGACTAATAGAAATCTAGGAGAAACCTGGTGAGATGTACACAACTTACTTTGATGACACGCTGCTTTTGTACATTGTAAACAACTGTAGAGTACACTCAGTGCTTGCATACTTTCTACCATAGTTTAGGCTTTTATTTTCACTCAACGGTTTTCTTATTTATATCATTCATCTAAGTTTTTGATGGAATTGCCTCAAAATTTATGAAGAAAATTTTTCTTGGATATTATTAATAGTTTCCATTTTGTCCTATTCATGAACAGTCCTACACTTTTTAGAATAATTTAAATTCTTGATAACTTGAAAACTTATGGCCTTACAATCATTCTTGAGCATATTTTTTCCTTGGCACATTTCCTCGTATGTAGCAAAAGTAGGGCAGTACATCTAAACGTTTATAAAAATAAATGGGGAAAGCATAACTTCAGAAAGGCAAGATTTTATTTTTGGCATTCAAGGCCTATAATATATTTCTAAATTAGTATTTTTGACTAATACGTATTTTGATTGTTTCATTAATTGATGAGTAAATTATTAGTTCTGTAAAATGCTTAAACCGTTTCAGCCTAATCTCCTTTAAATGTCATTTTTCCCCCCAGAGATTAAAAACTAATCTGTATTTCATAGCACTTATGCCAAATTAACCAGGACTCAGTTAATAATGATTAGCATATATTTGTTTCCAACCAAAGGTACCATTTGTACATGGCATTTATTTGGCATTATCTGAAGTCTTAAGACAGCTTCACATATAATAAAGTCTAAAAAATGAAATTTAAATGAATCTGGTCATGTCCTTTGCCCACTTTTTAATGCATTTAGTTGTTTTTCCTTGTTGGATTGTTTCAGTTCCTTGCAGATTCTGGGTATTAGTCCATTGTTCGATGCCTACTTTGCAAATATTTTCTCCCATTCCGTAGGTTGTCTTTTTACTCTGTTAATAATAACTTCTGCTGTGCAGAAGCTTTTTAGTTTAATTAAGTCCCATTTGTCTATTTTTATTTTTGTTGCATTTGCCTTTTGGGTCTTAGTCATAATTTTTTTTTTTTTTTGGTCAAGGCCAATGTCCAGAAGAGTTTTTCCTAGGTTTTCTTCTAGAATTTTTATAGTTTTGGATCTTAACCTTAAGTCTTTAATCCATAGTATTACTCAATTTTCACACTGCTGATAAAGACATAGCTGGGACTGGGCAATATACAAAAGAAAGAAGTTTAATGGACTTATAGTTCCACATGGCTGGGGAGGCCTCACAATCATGATATAAGGCAAGGAAGAGCAAGTCACATCTTACATAGATGGCAGCAGGCGAGAGAGAGCTTATGCAGGGAAACTCCCATTTTTAAAACCATCAGATCTTGGGAGACCCATTCACTATCATGAGAACAGCACTGGAAAGACCAGTCCCTATAGCTCAATCACCTCCCACCTAGTTCCTCCCATAATGCGTGAGAATTGTGGGAGTTACAATTCAAAATGAGGTTTGGGTAGGGACACAGCCAAACCATATCATTCTGCCCCGGCCCCTCCCAAATCTCATGTCCTCACATTTCAAAACCAATCATGCCTTTCCAACAGTTCCCCAAAGTCTTAACTCATTTCAGCATTAACTCAAAAGTCTACAGTCCAAAGTCTCATCTGAGACAAGGCAAGTTCCTTCTGCCTATGAACCTATAAAATCAAAAGCAAGTTAGCTATTTCCTAGATACAATCGGGGTACAGGCATTGATTGGGTAAATACAGTCATTCCAAATGGGAGAAATTGGCCTAAACAAAGGGACTACAGGCCCCCATGCAAGTCCAAATTCCAGCAGGGCAGTCAAATCTTAAAACTCTAAAATGATCTCTTTTGACTCCATGTCTTGTATCCAGGTCACACTGATGCAAGAGGTAGGTTTCCATGGTCTTGGGCAGCTCCAGCCCTGTGGCTCTGCAGGGTACAGCCTCCCTACTGGCTGCTTTTATGGGCTGGTGTTGAGTGTCTGCAACTTTTCCAGGCACATGATGCAAACTATTGGTGGATCTACCATACTGGGGTCTAGAGGATGGTGGCCCTCTTCTCACAGCTCCACAAGGTGGTCCCCACACAGTAGGAACTCTATGTGCGAGCTCCGATCTCATATTTCCCTTCCACACTGCCCTAGCAGAGGTTCTCCATGAGAGCTCCCCACGCCCCCACAGCAAACTGCCTGGCATTTCCATACATCCATACATCCTCTGAAATCTAGATGGAGGTTTCCAAGCCTCAGTTCTTGACTTCTGTGTACCTGCAGGCTCAACACCACATGGAAGCTGCCAAGGCTTGGGACTTGTACCCTTTGAAGCCATGACCTGCGTTGTAACCTTGGCTCCTTTTACTCATGGCTAGAACAGTTGGGACACAGGGTACCAAGTCCCTAGGCTACATACAGCAAGGGGACTCTGGCTCAGCACTTGAAACCATATTTACCTTCTAGGCCTCTGGGCCCGTGATAGGAGGGTCTTCCATGAAGACCTCTGACAGGCCCTAGAGACATTTTCCCCATTGTCTTGGGGATTAACATTCAGCTCCTCATTATTTATGCAAATTTCTAAAGCTGGCTTGAATTTCTCCTCGGAAAAAGGGATTTTCTTTTCCATCACATTGTCAGGCTGCAAATTTTCTGAACTCTTACTCTCTGCTTCCCTTACAAAACTTAATGCCTTTAACAGCACCCAAGTCACCTTTGGAATGCTTTGCTTCTTAGAAATTTTTTCTGTCAAATACCCTAAATTGTGTCTCTCACATTCAAAGTTCCAAGAATCTCTAGGACAGGGGCAAAATGCTGCCAGTCTCTTTGCTAAAATATAACAAGAGTTGCCTTTGCTTCAGTTCCCAACAAATTCCTCATCTCCATCTGAGACCACCTCAGCCTGGACTTTATTGTTCGTATCATTATGGGCATTTTTGTCAAAGCCATTCAACATGTCTCCAGGAAGTTCCAAACTTTCTCACATTTTTCTCACTTCTTCTGAGCCCTCCAAACTGTTCCAGCCTCTGCCTATTACCCATTTCCAAAGTTGGTTCCACATTTTTGGGTATGTTTTCAGCAACACTCTACTCTAATGGTACCAATATTCTATTAGTCTGTTTTCACACTGCTGATGAAAACATACCTGAGACTGGGCAATTTACAAAAGAAAGAGGTTTAATGGACTTACGGTTCCACATGACTGGAGAGGCCTCACAAACATGGTGGAAAGCAAGGAGGAGCAAGTCAGAATTTACATGGATGGTGGCAGGCAAGAGAGAGAGAGCTTGTGCAGGGAAACTCCCATTTTTGAAAAACCATTAGATCTCATGAGACTCATTCACTCTGCTGAGAACAGCTCAGGAAAAACCTTCCATAATTCAATCACCTCCCACTGGGCTCCTTCCATGACATGTGGAAACTGTGGGAGTTACAATTCAAGATGAGATTTGGGTGGGGATGCAGCTAAACCATATCACCATCTTGAGTTAATTTTTGTATATGGTGAGAAATATGGGCCCAGCTTTATTCTTCTGTTTATGGCTATCCAAGCATATGGATAGTGTGGTTCAGTATTGCTTTGGACAATATCATCATTTTAATGATATTGATTCTTCTAATCAATAAGTGTGGGTTGTTTTTCCATTTGTTTGTGTCATCAGTGATTTCTTTCATCAGTGTTTTGTAGTTTTCCTCTAAGAGACCTTTCACATCCTTGATTAATGTATTCTTAGAATTTGGGGGTATTTGTAGCTATTGTAAATGGAATTAAGGTATTGACTTGGTTCTTAGCTTGTTATTGGCTTATGAAAATGCTAATGATTTTTTTTTTTTTTTTTTGAGATGGAGTCTCTGTCACCCAGGCTGGAGTGCAGTGGTGCGATCTCTGCCCACTGCAAGCTCCGCCTCCCAGGTTCACACCTTTCTCCTGCCTCAGCCTCTTGAGTAGCTGGGACTACAGGCACCCACCACCATGCCCAGCTAATTTTTATGTTGATTTTTTTTTTTATCCTGAAAGTTTGCTGAATTCACTTACCAAATTTGGAGTCATTTGAAGGAGTCTTTAGGGGTTTCTAGATATAAGATTATATCGTAAACAACCAGCGATAATTTGACTTCATGTTTTCCACTTTTTATGCCTTAGTTTTTTTCTCTTGCCTGATTTCTTTAAGGTCAAGAGTTTGAGTACTACATTGAATAGGAGTGAAAGTGGCAACCTTTTCTTGTTCCAGCTAATAGGGGGAATTTTAACTTTTTCCTGCGCAGTATGATGTTGGCTATGAGTCTGTCATATATGGCTTTTATTATTTTTTATTTGCCTTTATTTTATTTGCCTTTATTATTTTTTATTATTTTTATTTGTTTTGTGATGGTTTTTATCATGAAGAAATGATGACATTTATCAAATGCTCTATCTGTGTCTATTGACTTCATCATATGGTGTTTTTTTTTTTTTGGCTTAAATTCTATTTGGTGAATTGCATTTATTGATTTGTGTATATTGAAGCATCTTTGTGTACCTAGAATAAAACCCACTTGATTTAATGTATTATACTTTTGATGTGCTGTTGGGTTCAGTTTGTTTGTACTTTGAGGATTTTGGCATCTGTGTTCATCAGGCATATTGGGTTATAATTCTTTCTTTGCCTGGCTTTGGCATCAAGGTGATAATGGATTTGTAGAATGAGTTAGGGAGATTTCCCTCCTTTCCAAGCTTTTGGAATAATTTCTGTAAAACTGGTACTAGTTCTTCTTTGTACATCTGATAGAATTCAGCTGTGAATCCTTCTTGTCCTGTGCTATTTTTGAAGAAGCAGGAAGTATTCTTTTATTACTGATTCTATCTCATCACTCATTACTGGTCTGTTCAGAATTTCTATTTCTTTCTAGTTCAATCTTGGGAGGTTTTGGGTTTACAGAAATTTATCCATTTCCTCTAGTTTTTCTAGTTTATAGAGAAGTTCACAGAAATACAAGATATCAACAGAAACATTTTGTTTTATTAATCCTTTGTATTTTTTTTTTCAATTTCATTTAGTTCTACTTTGATATTTGCTATTTATTTTCTTCTGTTAGCTTTGGCTTTGTTTTTGCTTGTTTTTTTTGTTTTTGTTTTTTGTTTTTTTTTTTTTCAGTTCCTTGAGGTACAACTTTAGGTTTTTAATTTGTGATCTTTCTATCTTTTTGATGTAGACATTTAATACTCTAAAATTCCTTCTTAGCACTGCTTTTCTTTTTTTTTTTTTTTTTTTTTATTTATTTTTATTTTTATTTATTTTTTTTTTTTGAGACGGAGTCTTGCTCTGTCACCCAGGCTGGAGTGCAGTGGCCGGATCTCAGCTCACTGCAAGCTCCGCCTCCCGGGTTCACGCCATTCTCCTGCCTCAGCCTCCCGAGTAGCTGGGACTACAGGCACCCGCCACTTCGCCCGGCTAGTGTTTTTTTTTGTATTTTTTAGTAGAGACAGAGTTTCACCGTGTTAGCCAGGATGGTCTCGATCTCCTGACCTCGTGATCCTGCCCGTCTCGGCCTCCCAAAGTGCTGGGATTACAGGCTTGAGCCACCACGCCCGGCCAGCACTGCTTTTCTATATCCTAGAGATATTGGTATGTTGTATCTCTATTTTTATATTTTAACAATTTTAAATTTCCATTTCAATTTCACCATGACCCAACAATCATTCAAGAGCAGGTTTTTCCATCAATACCGAATTTATTGAGCATTTTTAGCATGAAGGGCTGTTGAATTTTGTCAAAAGCCTTTTCTGCATCTATTGAGATAATCATGTGGTTCTTGTCTTTGGTTCTGTTTATATGCTGGATTATGTTTATTGATTTGCGAATGTTGAACCAGCCTTGCATCCCAGGGATGAAGCCCACTTGATCGTAGTGAATAAGCTTTTTGATGTGCTGCTGAATCCGGTTTGCCAGTATTTTATTGAGGATTTTTGCATCGATGTTCATCAGGGATTTGGTCTAAAATTCTCTTTTTTTGTTGTGTCTCTGCCAGGCTTTGGTATCAGGATGATTTTGGCCTCATAAAATGAGTTAGGGAGGATTCCCTCTTTTTCTATTGATTGGAATAGTTTCAGAAGGAATGGTACCAGCTCCTCCTTGTACCTCTGGTAGAATTCAGCTGTGAATCCATCTGGTCCTGGACTTTTTTTGGTTGGTAGGCTATTAATTATTGCCTCAATTTCAGAGCCTACTATTGGTCTATTCAGGGATTCAACTTCTTCCTGGTTTAGTCTTGGAAGAGTGTAAGTGTCCAGGAAATTATCCATTTCTTCTAGATTTTCCAGTTTATTTGCGTAGAGGTGTTTATAGTATTCTCTGATGGTAGTTTGTATTTCTGTGGGGTCGGTGGTGATATCCCCTTGATCATTTTTAATTGCGTCGATTTGATTCTTCTCTCTTTTCTTCTTTATTAGTCTTGCTAGTGGTCTGTCAATTTTGTTGATCTTTTCAAAAAACCAACTCCTGGATTCATTGATTTTTTGGAGGGTTTTTTGTGTCTCTATCTCCTTCAGTTCTGCTCTGATCTTAGTTATTTCTTGCCTTCTGCTAGCTTTGGAATGTGTTTGCTCTTGCTTCTCTAGTTCTTTTAATTGCGATGTTAGAGTGTCAATTTTTGATCTTTCCTGCTTTCCCTTGTGGGCATTTAGTGCTATAAATTTCCCTCTGCACACTGCTTTAAATGTGTCCCAGAGATTCTGGTATGTTGTATCTTTGTTCTCATTGGTTTCAAAGAACATCTTTATTTCTGCCTTCATTTCGTTATGTACCCAGTAGTCATTCAGGAGCAGGTTGTTCAGTTTCCATGTAGTTGAGCGGTTTTGATTGAGTTTCTTAGTCCTGAGTTCTAGTTTGATTGCACTGTGGTCTGAGAGACAGTTTGTTATAATTTCTGTTCTTGTACATTTGCTGAGGAGTGCTTTACTTCCAATTACGTGGTCAATTTTGGAATAAGTACGATGTGGTGCTGAGAAGAATGTATATTCTGTTGATTTGGGGTGGAGAGTTCTATAGATGTCTATTAGGTCTGCTTGCTGCAGAGATGAGTTCAATTCCTGGACATCCTTGTTAACTTTCTGTCTCGTTGATCTGTCTAATGTTGACAGTGGAGTGTTGAAGTCTCCCATTATTATTGTATGGGAGTCTAAGTCTCTTTGTAAGACTCTAAGGACTTGCTTTATGAATCTGGGTGCTCCTGTATTGGGTGCATATATATTTAGGATAGTTAGCTCTTCCTGTTGAATTGATCCCTTGACCATTATGTAATGGCCTTCTTTGTCTCTTTTGATCTTTAATGGTTTAAAGTCTGTTTTATCAGAGACTAGGATTGCAACCCCTGCTTTTTTTTGTTCTCCATTTGCTTGGTAAATCTTCCTCCATCCCTTTATTTTGAGCCTATGTATGTCTCTGCGTGTGAGATGGGTCTCCTGAATACAGCAGACTGATGGGTCTTGACTCTTTATCCAGTTTGCCAGTCTGTGTCTTTTCATTGGAGCATTTAGTCCATTTACATTTAAGGTTAAGATTGTTATGTGTGAACTTGATCCTGCCATTATGATATTAACTGGTTATTTTGCTCATTAGTTGATGCAGTTTCTTCCTAGCCTCGATGGTCTTTACATTTTGGCATGTTTTTGCAATGGCTGGTACCGGTTGTTCCTTTCCATGTTGAGTGCTTCCTTCAGGGTCTCTTGTAAGGCAGGCCTAGTGGTGACAAAATCTCTAAGCATTTGCTTATCTGTAAAGGATTTTATTTCTCCTTCACTTATGAAACTTAGTTTGGCTGGATATGAAATTCTGGGTTTAAAATTCTTTTCTTTAAGAATGTTGAATATTGGCCCCCACTCTCTTCTGGCTTGGAGAGTTTCTGCCGAGAGATCTGCTGTGAGTCTGATGGGCTTCCCTTTGTGGGTAACCCGACCTTTCTCTCTGGCTGCCCTTAAGATTTTTTCCTTCATTTCAACTTTGGTGAATCTGGCAATTATGTGTCTTGGAGTTGCTCTTCTCGAGGAGTATCTTTGTGGCATTCTCTGTATTTCCTGGATTTGAATGTTGGCCTGCCCTACTAGGTTGGGGAAGTTCTCCTGGATGATATCCTGAAGAGTGTTTTCCAACTTGGTTCCATTTTCCCCCTCACTTTCAGGCACCCCAATCAGACGGAGATTTGGTCTTTTTACATAATCCCATACTTCTTGCAGGCTTTGTTCATTTCTTTTTCTTCTTTTTTCTTTTGGTTTCTCTTCTCGCTTCATTTCATTCATTTGATCCTCAATCGCTGATACTCTTTCTTCCAGTTGATCGAGTCGGTTACTGAAGCTTGTGCATTTGTCACGTATTTCTCGTGTCATGGTTTTCATCTCTTTCATTTCGTTTATGACCTTCTCTGCATTAATTAGTCTAGCCGTCAATTCTTCCACTTTTTTTTCAAGATTTTTAGTTTCTTTGCGCTGGGTACGTAATTCCTCCTTTAGCTCTAAGAAATTTGATGGACTGAAGCCTTCTTCTCTCATCTCGTCAAAGTCATTTTCCGTCCAGCTTTGATCCGTTGCTGGCGATGAGCTGCGCTCCTTTGCCGGGGGAGATGTGCTCTTATTTTTTGAATTTCCAGCTTTTCTGCCCTGCTTTTTCCCCATCTTTGTGGTTTTATCTGCCTCTGGTCTTTGATGATGGTGATGTACTGATGGGGTTTTGGTGTAGGTGTCCTTCCTGTTTGATAGTTTTCCTTCTAACAGTCAGGACCCTCAGCTGTAGGTCTGTTGGAGATTGCTTGAGGTCCACTCCAGACCCTGTTTGCCTGGGTATCAGCAGCAGAGGCTGCAGAAGATAGAATATTTCTGAACAGCGAGTGTACCTGTCTGATTCTTGCTTTGGAAGCTTCCTCTCAGGGGTATACTCCACCCTGTGAGGTGTGGGGTGTCAGACTGCCCCTAGTGGGGGATGTCTCCCAGTTAGGCTACTCAGGGGTCAGGGACCCACTTGAGCAGGCAGTCTGTCCGTTCTCAGATCTCAGCCTCCGTGTTGGGAGATCCATTGCTCTCTTCAAAGCTGTCAGACAGAGTCGTTTGCGTCTGCAGAGTTTTCTGCTGCTTTGTTGTTGTTGTTGCTGTTGTTGTGTAGCTGTGCCCTGTCCCCAGAGGTGGAGTCTACAGAGACAGGCAGGTTTCCTTGAGCTGCTGTGAGCTCCACCCAGTTGGAGCTTCCCAGCAGCTTTGTTTACCTACTTAAGCCTCAGCAATGGCGGGCGCCCCTCCCCCAGCCTCGCTGCTGCCTTGCCGGTAGATCACAGACTGCTGTGCTAGCAATGAGGGAGGCTCCGTGGGCGTGGGACCCTCCCGGCCAGGTGTGGGATATGATCTCCTGGTGTGCCTGTTTGCTTAAAGCGCAATATTGGGGTGGGAGTTACCCGATTTTCCAGGTGTTGTGTGTCTCAGTTCCCCTGGCTAGGAAAAGGGATTCCCTTCCCCCTTGCGCTTCCCAGGTGAGGCGATGCCTCGCCCTGCTTCAGCTCTTGCTGGTCGGGCTGCAGCAGCTGACCGGCACCGATCGTCCGGCACTCCCCAGTGAGATGAACCCAGTACCTCAGTTGAAAATGTAGAAATCACCGGTCTTCTGTGTCGCTGGCGCTGGGAGTTGGAGACTGGAGCTGTTTCTATTCGGCCATTAGAAAGGATTTTTAAAGGTAATAAGAAAACAACCCCATAAAAATGGGCAAAATGTTGGAACAGACATTTTACTAAAGAGAATATATGGATGACAAAGAAACAGATGGAAAAAAATGCCCAGCATCAATAGGGAAATACCAATTGAAACCACAATGAAATATCCGTATACACTTATTAGAATAATAAAAGTGAAAAAGACTGACCATACCAAGTATTAGTGATGATATAAAGAAAGTGAATCTCTCATACATTTCTTGGAGGGATGTAAAATGCTGCAATTACTTTGGAAAATTGCTTGGCATTTTCTTAAAGTTAGAGGTACATTTAACATACGATCCAGCTATTTCATGTTTAGTCAATTACTCGAAGAAAATGAAAGCACAAGTCTATACAAAGACTTATACATGAATGCTCATAGCACCTTCATTTAGCAGCTCCAGAGTGGAAGCAACCCACCATCCTTCAACAGGTGAATGGATAAACGGGTCATGGTACATCTATAAAATGGAACAACAATAAAAAAAATGAACTATTGATATGTGTTCCTATTTCTATTCAATAGGTATGATTCTCAAAATAATTATGGAAAGTGAAAGAAATAAAACAAAAAATGTACATACTACATTTCATTTATATAAAATTCTGGAAAATGCAAACTAATGTTCAGTGTCAGAAAACTGATATCTGTGCAATGCATTGTCTATATGCCATCTAAGAGACACGTTTGTGGAAGATTTGCTACTTAGACTCCTGGGGACCAAGTGGGGGCTGTAGGGTGGATAGGAAGAAAGGAATTAAAAGTGATACAATGAAACTTTTGGAGAAGTAGAATATGTTCATTATCTTTATTGTGATGATTTTACCAATGTACACATATGTCAAAACTTATCAAATTGTGCCCTTTAAACATACACATTGTATTTGATGTCAATTATAACTCACTAAATCAATTTTTAAAAAGAGCATTTGGAACATTACTGTTAAATTGATTGCTAATGTTTGAAAAATAGAAGCAAACAAAAATGATTTCATAGGAAAAAATAAGTGCCCTATTTTTTCCTGCTCCTCTGTTTTTAGTTGGTTAATGGCATCACATCATTGGTTAAGTTGGTCAGATTTATAGAAATGCACGAGGGTAAATTGTATATTAATGTAGTTCTTAAGGGGAGCCTCTATGGTCTTTGGCTGCCCAGGAAATCCATTTTTATGGAAGCTTTCATTGCACTCAATACATCAGAGATTAGAAGCCTTAGCTACCTTTTATTTAAAACATGTTTGCTTAAATTACAACAAGTTATTTTACAGCTAGACATATGAATGCCACGTGCTAAGTAAATTGTACATTATGTAGAAAGAATGTTTAAAAATACCCTGAAGTTGTAGAAATATGAGATGCATATAGAGAATGATAATTTAAGCAGTTTCAATCATCTCACTGATGTTAAACTGAGCTTTCTGTAGTTCTTCCAGCAGAATAGACATATGTCTTGAATGTATTTTAAATATATGCCAAAGCTAACCCTTTTAAGGGCATCATTGAATTGATAATTTCAAACAGTTTGTCAAACTTAGATATGTTCCAGAGAGGGAAGGGAAATCTTGAATGCATCATTTAGTATATTTTATAATGTCATTTTTGAGGATTCATGTTTACTTTGACTGCCTGTCCCAATGTACCCAAAATATGAATAAATAAAGATGGAATACTTGGTTTCTATGTCCTTTGACTACAAAGTGTTGAATGAATGTTAAAGCTAATATATTTGGATACAAGTCATATCCTCCAGTCATCACTTTGTTAATTTGATAATTGCTAAATACTGATCTTAATGAAGTTAACATGCCTGTTATTCATAACCATAAAACATTCCTGATATAAAACAGTTCCACTGTAAATCAAAGAAAAATAAAATGGTCACACATATTAACATGTAAGGTGGTGAAAAAATTTAGTTGAATTACATGACAGTGTCAGCTCTGTGCAAAAAAAAAAACAACTTTTTTTAAATAAAAGGTCTTGATTTCCAAGCTCTTTACTTGAACAAGAAGATTTAATTTATCTGTTATTTTATGAAGCATTTTTATGTGTAGAAAAAGTGCTACTTGTTTGCACATGCTGGTTATGTGGCATTCTTACATGATTTCATGCTTTGCTGATGGAAAATTAGACCCTTGTGTATTATAAAAGAACAGAAGATAGCTATAGAATCAGGATGCAATTGCCTCACGACATTCTGTTGACAGCTAGGAATATATACAGACAAAGCAATGTCACTGGATGCTAATGTGAGCTCTATCCACTGATGAGTACTGTAAATCCCTCTAAAACAAAAAGTCAAAACCTTTTTACTGAACTGAGGGTTTTCCCTTAAAGTTTAAGTATGGAGATAATTTCTCCACTTTTGTACAATGAAACCATAATGAATATTTTGTAATTACACTATGTTCATGAACTCATAAATATGATCCCAGGAGCTGATATATCCAGACAAAGCTACATATAGATATGAGATAATTCATTTCTGTTATTTATGTATTAGACTAATAATATGGTGCCTTTCATGCATACTGAAGATAAATCATTCATTTCTTGGATTAGTTTTTAACATTCAAGTCCTTACACAATAATTGCCTTGTCTGTTAGAAGTTTTCAAATTTCTCCAGTGTGAAATTGAATGAGAGGTATACTGTAATTTAACTAACAATAATATGTATGAGTAATAATATCTTTAATACGACCTAATAGGAAACTCTAGTAAGGAATATCAAAACAGCCCTAGAAGCTACAGTGTCTCTGTTGGTCTTTTTAACCTTCCAAGTCGTCTTTAATAACCATTATGAATACTCTGTAGAGCAAACCTCAGTGCAAAGGTGTGAATCTGAGGCCAGTCAGCCAAATTCTGAAAGAATTTCCTTGCCTTGTTTCCCTGTGAAACTATTTACCTTACATTTCAGAAAGCATCTTTCTGCTTATCAAGAGAGAGTGGGGATAAATTGATGTTGACTGCTTTAGTCCTACTTCCAGAGGTCCGTTACACTTTATAACTTGTGGCTGAAAAATTGTAGGGAAAAATGTGCAGTAGTCAAGTGCAGAGGTCGTCTTTGGTGATGTTAATGTTCTTGGTGGGTTTGGCACCCGGAGCAATTTTCCATTACAATGCAGCTGTAGTGTAAGTGGAAACATTTTCTTTAACCAAACAACTGTGTAGGCAGGCTGTGTGTAGTGTTCCTTGAAATGAACCTGGAAAAACAAAACAAAGCCCTTCCTTGTTGCTTCTAATTGTCACACTCTGAAATGAACTGTAAGTGAAACCTGGTAAGTAGAAATGTCAGGACTATTTGGTTTTCCTATAGCAACTGCTTCTTGGTAGTTGGTATCAAAGAACGTTCTTTTGATAGGTTTAAGAATTGACTGAAAAGAATATAGAACAGTCCTTGAAAATCATGGCAATTATTCATAGCAAAAGACTCTGGCCTAGAAATCCTGATGCCAGTGGATGGTTTTGGAATTTTTGTTTGGGGTGTGAGTAAAACAGATGAGCTAAGAGCAGCCCTTCACAAGAAAAGCCCTTTGTTGCTATCCCAGGCTGACCCCACTTTATAAGACTGCCATATACAACTGCAGGAGCACATATTGAGCAAAATGAACAATGAACCACAAAACCTCCTGGGATAGAAGATCAGGGACCCCAGTGAGCATTATTTCCCATTTTAAATCAAGTGATATACTAAAATAGAATAAGGTCTAAATGTATAAAACATTCTCAGTATGACACAGTGGAGTGCCTAGAAGTAAATAAAGTTCCTATGATTGTCTTCTATTTCAAATAAATAGCCTTTTCTAGGTCAATTCAACAAATATCTCCTATTCTAAAGTGAGGAAATAAGTTTATTAACACAAAATGACTTTGTGTACAACTAAACTGGAAGAAATCAGCCTCGTTAACAGTCAGGTAGAAGAAGTCTACCTGTAAAAAATTCTCAACATGGGAAGGATACATTTGCAAACAAAAATAAAAGAAATGTGACACTGATGAGTTATAAAATTATTTCACAGATTCATCAGCGCTATTGCTTTTAACTGATCAGACAGGTAAGCAGGTGTAGCTGAAGAAGGCGCAACTTTCAAGTTTTCTCTAAGCTGAGTTTCCCTTCTATGATGACTACCACCACCACCATCTAAGTCTTCTCATATCACAGCAATATTATCACAATTATTATTCCCAACTACAATCCGGCTTCTGTTTCAGGTCTCTGGTCCTCACCCTAATTTATTGTATTGTTACCTCTTAATTTTCTTAAATCAGTATGTCAACCTTGTTAAAAGCATGTCTATTACCTTCAAGCTAAAGTAAAAGTACCTACTTTAGAGGTTCAAAGCCCTCCACAATTAAGCACAACGTTTTCATTAAAAACTATTTTCCTTCTTATACTGCTTTGCTCACTGGAGCTCAAAGCATTATTCTTGCCTTCAAGCATTTGATTAAGCCATAGTCTCTTCAAATTGCCTTCTGTCATCTTTGCCTAAAACAAACTGTACTCATTCATCCATTCACCCATTTGACAGAAAGATAGCACCCACTGTGTATCAGGCTCTGTGCTAGGAAGAAGGGATTTAGTAGCAAACAGAAACAAAATGGTCCCTGCTCTTAAAGACATCAGGTTCTAGTGAACAATTTTGGGGGACAGCAGGTTTACTATTTATAATAAAAAAGGAGATAGTGGTAAGTATTATAAAGGTAAGTGCTATAAATAAAATAGGTTGATGTTATAGTGCGTGGTAGGTTACTTAGACTGGATAATCAGGGAAGACTTCATTGAAGAAGTGTCATTTAAACTGACAACTGAATATAAAAAGAGCCAACCACATAAAGGCTGAGAGTGAAGTTTTTTAGGGATTGACAAATACAAACTCACTAAGGAGAAAACAATCTGGTATGTTCATGAAAGGAAGAAAAGGTGGTGAAACCAAAGAGGAAAGAAGTGAACTTTGAAAAACTCTTAATTTTCTGTATCAAGCATCTGGAACTTGCCTTGTGTTCCTGACATATTCTGGCATATTACTAATCAACTACTATCTTGTTTTTATTCAGATATGTTATTGACTGATTAGATTTTGAATTTACTGTATCATAAAAGTGAAGTTATATCACAAATGTAGGCTCACAGGATCTTCCAGTGTGTTACGTGTAAAATAGGTGTTTAAATATAGTAACAATATCAAGTCTCCCCAAATTGATATACAGGTTTAACATAATTCCTGTCAAAATCCAAGCAATATTTTTTGTAGATATAATAAAGATCATTCTAAAATGTTTAGAGAAAAACAAAGGAAGTAAAATAGCTAAAACAAGAAGTTAGGGGGAATCAGTCTATCCAATTTCAAGATTTACATGTCTGCAGTAATCAATCGTGTGTGATACTGGCATGGGAATCAGCAAAGATTAATGGGACAGAATAGAGAACACAGAAAGAGTCTTCCACGAGTTTGGTCAACTGATTTTTGATAACGGTTCAAAAGCAATTCAGTATAGCAAGGACAGTCTTTTCAACAAATTGTGCTGGAACAACTTAGATATCCCAGGCAATTAAAAAGAAAAAAACCTTGACCACCACTTCATATGCAAAAATTAACTCAAAATGAATCAACAGACTTAAATGTAAAACATAAAACTATTTAATAGAAGACAATCTTTAGGATCTAGGGCTAGGCAAACAGTTCTTAGAGTTGACACCAAAAGCATAATCTACTAAATTAAAAAAAAGTGATATATTTTCCTTCATCAAAATCTGAAAACTTTACTCCATAAGAGACTACAGACTGAGAGAAAAATATTTGAAAACTACTTCATTAATAATTAATATCAAAACATATAAAGAATACTCTAAACTCAACAGTGAAAAACAGCAAAAAACCGGAATGGACAAAAGATATGAACAGATATTTCACTGAAACAGACATACAGATAACAAATGAACACATGAAAGGACATTCAGCATTGTTAATCATTAAGGAAATTTAAATTAAAATCACAATGAGATATCACTTAAATATCTGTGAGAGTGGCTAAAATAACAAATAGTGATAACAGAGAATGCTGACAAGGATGTAAGAAAGCTTAATCACTCATATATTGTAATGTAAAATGGTTTGCCATTTTGAAAACAGTTTGACAGCTTTTAAAAAAAATGAAGCATGCGACTTCATTTTTATAAAGTTAGGGGGAATCAGTCTACCCAATTTCAAGATTTATATGTCTACAGTAATCAATCCTATATGATATTGGCATGGGAATCAGCAAAGATTGATGGGACAGATTAGAGAACATAGAGTCCCACACGAGTTTGTATCCTAGTACCATAAAATTCTGTTAGACACTAATCCCAGAGAAAAGAAAATTTTTATTTGCACAAAAGCCTGTGCAAATATATTTTTTTAAACAGCTTTATTTGTAATAGCCCAAAACAAGAATCAACCTAGATGTCCTTCAACGGGTGAATGGTTAAAGAAAAATTGTGATATATCCATATCATGGACTACTACTCGTCAAAAAGAAAAGGGGAACAACTATACATGCAACAAGTTGGATAAATCTCAAGAGAATTACATAAGTGATAGGAGCCAATTTCAAAAGGTTATATAATGTTATTAGTCCATTTATATAACCTTCTTGAAATGACACTTTTTTTTTTTTTTAAAGAGGGGACAAATAAGCAATGTCCATAGGGTAAGAAGAAGGTAAGGGTGGAAAGAGTTTGTATTTCCAAAAGGGTAAATTTTGACTGTATCAATGTCAAGATCCTGATTGTGAAATTGTACTATAATTTTGCAAGATTTTATCACTGGGGAAACTAGGTGAAGGGTCCATGGAATCTTTCTGTTATTTCTTACAACTGCATGTGAATCTACAATCATTTCAAAATAAAAAGTTTAATAAAAACTAAATACTGGGTTGGGCAGGGTAGCTAACGCCTGTAATCCCAGCACTTTGGGAGGCTGAGGTGGGCAGATCACGAGGTCAGGATATTGAGACCATCCGGCTTAACACGGTGAAACCCCGTCTCTATTGAAAATACAAAAAAGCTGGGCGTGGTGGCACATGCCTGTAGACCCAGGTACTCAGGAGTCTGAGACGAGAATCGCGTGAACCTGGGAGGCGGAGGTTGCAGAGAGCTAAGATCACGCCACTGCACTCCAGCCTGGGTGACAGAGAGACACTCCATCTCAAAAAAACAAAACAAAAACTAAATATTGGTTCAATGAATTATGAGGACGGATAAATAAGTAACCACAGTAATAATAGCTAACATATATAGGCATTTCTTTTTTTAAATTGTGCTTTGTTTTATTATGCTTTGCAGATACAATTTTTTTTTTTTTTTTTTTTACAAATTAAAGGTTTGTGACAACCCTGCTTTAAGCACATTTGTGTTACACATTGGTAATTCTTGCAATATATCAAACTTGTAAATTATATCTGTTATGGTGGTCTGTGATCGCTGATATTTGATGTTACTTTTGTAACGGTTTGGGGGTACTACAAACCATGCTCATACAAGATGGTGAACATAATCAATAAATATTATGTGTATTCTTATTGCTCTATTCACTGGCCATTCCCCCATCTTTTTCCACTCCCTGAGACAAAAAATACTGAAATTAGGCCAATTAATACTTCTACAATGACTTCTATGTGCTTAAGTGAATGAAAGAGTCACATGTCTCTCACTTTAGAAAGCTAGAAACTATTAAGCTTAGTGAGGAAGACAAGTTGAAAGCTGTGCTAGTCCTCCTGTTCCAAACAGTTAACCAAGAAGTGAATGCAAGATAAAAATAAAGTTCTTAAAGGAAATGAAAAGTGCTACTCCAGCGATCACATGAATGATAAGAAAGCACAAAAGGTTTTTTGCTGATATGGAGAAGTGTTAGTGGTCGGGATAGAAGATCAAACCAGCCCCAGCATTCCCTTAAGCCAAAGCCTAACCCAGAGAAAAACCTTAACTCCCTTCAATTGTGTTGGGCTGAGAGAGGTTAGGAAGCTGCACATGAACAGTTGGAAGCTAGCAGAGATTCACACATGAGGTTTAAGTGAAGAAGCTATCTCCATGACATAAAAGTACAAGGCGAAGCAGGAAGTGCTAATGTAGAAGCTGTAGCAAGTTATCTAGAAGATCTAGCTGAAATCTTTCATGAAGATGGCAACATTAAAAAACAGATTTTCACAGTAGACAAAACAGTCTTCATCTGGAAGAAGATGGTATCTAGGACTTTCATAGCTTGAGAGGAGAAGCCAATGCCTGGTTTCAAAACTTCAAAGGATGGTCTAAATTTCTTATTAGGGGTTAACGCAGCTTGTGTCTTTTAATTGAAGCCATGCCCATTGACCATTCCAAAAACTCTAGGGCCACTTAGAATTATGCTAAATTTAATCTGCCTGTAATTTATAAAT
This sequence comes from Papio anubis, assembly GCF_008728515.1. Classification (NCBI taxonomy): domain Eukaryota; kingdom Metazoa; phylum Chordata; class Mammalia; order Primates; family Cercopithecidae; genus Papio; species Papio anubis. Next base: position 43,669,417 of record NC_044979.1, on the reverse strand, counting down.
GAAACAAAGCCTGAGTGGTAGCACATGTATTTATAGCATGGTTTACTGAATATTTTAAGCCCATTGTTGAGACTTCACAGTAAAGAAAAGATTCCTTTGAAACTAGTTCTGTTCTGTGACAACAAACCTGATTATCCAAGAGCTCTGATGGAAATATACAAAGAGACTGATGTTTCTTTCATGTCTACTGAACACAGCAATATCCATTCTGTAGCCCATGGATCAAGAAGTAATTTTGACTTTCAACTATTGTTTTCTGAGAAATACATTTTATAAGGCTCTAGCTGACAGTTATTTATCTGCTGGATCTGGGCAAAGTCAATTAAAAATCTCCTGAAAACAATTCACCATTCTAGACGGCATTATTACAAACATTTATGCTTCCTGGGAGGAGGTCAAAATATCAATATGAACAGGAGTTGGAAAGAAGTTGATCACAATACTCATGGATGACTGAGGGGTTCTAGACTTCTGTAGTTACAGATGTGGTACAAATAGCAAGATAACTAGAATGCAAAGTAGGGCCTGAAAATGTGACTGGATTGCTGCACTCTCATGATAAAACTTTAATATATGAGAAATTGCTTCTTATAGATGAGTAAAGGGTGGTTTCTTTGGATGGAATCTACACCTGGTGAAGATACTGTGAACATTGTTAAAATGACAACAAAGGATTTAGAGTATTACATAAACTTAATTGATAAAGCAGCAACAGGGTTTGAGAAGATTGGCTCCTATTTTGGAAGAAATTCTACTGTGGGTAAAATGCTGCCAAACAGCATTTCATTCCATAGAGATGTCTTTCATGAAATAAAAAGTCAACAAATGCAAAAAATTTCATTGTTATGTTAATTTAAGAAATTGCCACACCCACCCCAATCTTTAGCAACTACTACCATGACCAGTCAGCAACCATCAACATCCAGGCTTGACCTTCCACCAACTAAAAGGTTATGACTCACCAAAGGCTCAGATGATTATCATTTTTTAGCAATAAAATACTTTTAAAGTAAGGTATGTACCTTGTGTTTTAGATATAATGCTATTGCACACTTATTAGACTGCAGCACAGTATAAACATAACTTTTATATGCACTGGGAAACCAAAATTGCATGTGACTACCTTTATTGTAATATGCAATATTTGCTTGATTGCAGTGATCTGGAATCAAATCCTTAGTGTCTCAAATTTGTACTAAATGTTGGGCAGTTTTATCACTCATCTCTATTAAAGCCCTAAAACCTCACAACAACCCTGTCAAATAGTTACTCCTTCCTCTAAAGAGACTGAGACACAAAAAGACGAAGTAACTACCTTAGTCACATGGGCAGCAGTTTCTGCATTCAGAGTCCATGCTCTTAATTCTTAAACTATAGCTCCTCTACAAGTTAAGGTAATCGTATTATTATGAAGGGTGGATTGAACTTCATTATTCTAAAAATACTAAAGTAATCTATTGAAGGTAGAGGGACAGGGTATATGCCATGTTCTCAATGTTAGCAGAAACATTGTGTCTCTTATTTCGTAGTTTTTCCGCTCTCTCAGTCTGTGATTCTGCATCCACTCTGTTTTGCCTCGTGCTTCTCTCAGAGAAAGAGCTATTTTTCCTATCGTCCATGAATCAAGCTTCTCCTGAAAACACAAGGGCAAAAAATGCACAGAGGCTTGGTCCTCTGAAAACATCAAGAAATAAAGCCAGCTGAGGAAATCAATCTCTGAGCTCAAAGACCAGTTCTTCAAATCAAGTCAGACAAAAATAAAGATTAAAAATTTTTTAAATGAACAAAACCTCTGAGAAATATTAGATTATGTTAAGAGACCAAACCTATGACTCACTGGCATTCCTCAGGCAATAAACAACTTGGATGTAGTTTAAAAGTTTTCCCTGATCTTGCTAGAAAGACTGACAGGCAAATCCAACAAATACAGAGAATCCTGGCTAAATACTCTACAAGATGACTATCCCCAAGGCACATAATTATCAGATTCACCAAGGTGAGTGCAAAAAATAAAAATTTAAATGCAGCTAGAGAAAAGAGTCATGTCATGTACAGAAAGAATCCCATTAGGTTAACAGCAGATCCCTCAACAGAAACCTTACAAGCCAGAAAAGACTGGGCCCATTTTCAGCATTAAAAAAAAAAAAAAAAAAAATCCAGTCAGGAATATCATATCCTGCCAAACTAAGCTTCATATCAGAGGGAGAAAAACAACTTCTTAGACAAGCAAGCACCGAGAATTCGTTTCAACTAGACCATCTTTACAAGAGATCCTTCAGGAAGTGCGGATTATGAAACCAAAAGAACAATACCTGATACCACAAAAACATAATCACATAGCCCATGGGCACTATAAAGCAATCACACAATCAAGTCTATATAACAAGCAGTTAACAACACAATGATGGGATTAAAAATCTCACATATCAATACCAACTCTGAATGTAAATAGACTAAATACCCCCACTTAAAGGCAGAGAGTAGCAAGCTGGATAAAAAGGTAAGACCCAAATATCTGCATGTCTTTGAGACCCATCTCACTTGTAACAACACCCACAGGCTCAAAGTAAGAGATGGAATAGGATCTACCATGCAAATAGAAAACAAAAAAGGACAGGAGTCACTATTCTTATATAAGCTAAAACAGATTTTAAACCAATAAAAATTACGGAGGACAAAGAAGAACATTACATGATGATAAAGGTTACAATTTAACAAGAAGACTTAATTATCCTAGACATAGATGCACCCAACATTGGAGCACCTAGAGTCATAAAACAAGTTCTTCTTGTCTTGCAAAAAGACTTAGACAATTACATAATAGTGAAAGACTTCAACACCCCACTGACAGTGTTAGATCATTGAGACAGAAAACCAACAAATTCTGGATTTAAACTAGACTCTTAAACCTAATAGGCATCTACAGAGCACTCTATCCAGCAACCACAGAACATGTATTTTTCTCATCTGCACATGGAACACATTCTAAGCTCAATCACATGCTTAATCATAAAGCAAGTGTCAATAAATTTAAAAAATTGAAATTATATCAAGCACACTCTCAGATCACAGTGAAATAGAAATCAATATCAAGAACCTCTCCTGAAACTACACAAATTTGTGGAAATTAAACAACTTGCTCCTGAATGACTACTAAGTGAACATTGAAATTAAGGTAGAAATTAAATTATTTGAAATTAATGAAAATAGGAACACAACTTACCAAAATCTCCATGATGCAATAAAGCAATGTTAACAGGAAAGTTTATAGAACTAATGCCTTCATCAAGAAGTTAGAAAGATCTCAAATTAACAATCTAATTTTGCACTTAAAGGAACTAGGAAGAAAATAACAAACCAACCCCAAAGCTACCAGAAGAAAAGAAATTAAAGAACTAAATGAAATTTAGATGTAAAAATCCATATAAAGATCAATGAAACCAAGAATTTGTTCTTTGTAAAAATAAACAAAATGGATGACCACTAGCTAGATTAACAAAGAAAAAAATAAGACCCAAATAAGTACAATAAAAAATGACAGATGACATTACAGCCAAACCCACAGAAAAAAAAAGATTATCAGAGAATACTATGAACAGCTCTATTTACATCAATTAGAAAACCTAGAGGAAATGGATAAATCCTGAAAATACATAATCTCCCAAGATTAAATGTGGAAGAGATTGAAACCCTAAATAGACCAATATTGAACTCTGAAACTGAATTGGTAATTTAAAAACCTACCAACCAAAAAATCCCAGACGGATTCATAGCTAAATTTTACCAGATGCACAAAGAACATCAAATATACAAATGTAATACTTTTTCAGGAATTAGAGTATGAGGCGAAGACAGAAAATATGTAATTATGTATTAATTGATATATGTATCATGCTTGTTTTAATCAGTTTATACTGAGGAACTCATGCCAGGCTTGCAATTTGAACATTAATATCTGTCTTTGACTTAGAGGGCATAGGAGTGGTAACCTCAATGATTCTATACTACACATACTATGGTGCTGTTGTAGAAGCTTGCTTTTCTATTCTCTTCCAGCATTATCTTGCACAGTACCCCAAAACCAAATTCTAGATGACCAACTGTTGACAAGAAGCACAATTTTAATCTACAAGCATGTGGATCAATTATTACTTTACTAGACTGGTCAGATGTTGTCTAATTCTGCATTAAGCCTATAAATTATTTACTAAAGATAATTGTTTTTCTATACTCATCCACCATTTTATCATTTCTTAGACAATTCCCTTAAACTTATACATGGGTCTTACAGAATTAGGTACTGAAAGTTGCAGACGTAAAAAGCTCAAAATGCATCATATCCAATGTCCTTTTAGATAAATAGTAGGCATAGATATGTTTATAAGAGTATCCAATTTCATGCAATATAATAGTCATTTTTCTTACATTAAATATATATCAAAATAAACACTGATGAACAAAAAAGTGAGACATGTTATCACCATTAAGCCTATACTAAATAAAATGCTAGTGGGTATTGTTTAGGTGGAAGAGCCTCAGATGGAAGCTTCAAAAAACTGGGAAAGAACACCAAAAAAAAAAAGTATATATATAAATATAAATGAATTTTAATAATATAAAACAAAAATAGTGCCTTATGGGATTTCAAATATATAAGGAACTAAAACTCATGTCAAGAATATAGAAATCAAGAGTGGGTAAAAAGAAATATTCTCAGGCCCTTATTTTGTCTGGGAAGACGTGAAAGAACTGACCTATTTTTGCCTTTGCTTAATAAAGAATGTGCATTACAAATTCTGGGGTAAGAACTAAAAGAATAATAAAAGAACATATAGCTACCAAATTAATAGAAGGTAAAAATTAAGCAATAAAAATACTGTATCAAATTGTCAATTCAAAAGTAAAGGAGAGAAAGGGAGAGAGAGAATGAACAGGTGGAAGAAATGAGACAATAATAAGACTACAGATTTATAGGAAATATGAGTAATTAAATATAACATAGCTAAGTGATCCAATGAAAAGATCTACAAATTACGTCAAAATTCAAAAGAAACACAACCATAGACTACAAGAGGCACATAAACACAAATCACAAAACACACATCTAAACTACCTAATTTCAAAGAAGAAATCAAATAGAAATATGACACATAAATGTTGAAATTAAAATGATGTAAATCATATATCATACTAGTCAATAGAATTTTAAGAATTCCATGGATTAATAGAGACACTTTTTAATGAGAAATATTTAACAATTCCAAATCTATAGGTACCAAAAACATTCAATTTTTTAATAGAATAAAATTTTAGAGAAATGAAGGTAAAGTAAACAAATTCATAATTTTTTAATTTTTATTTTTTATTTTAGGTTTTGTGGTACCTGTGCAGCATGCACAGGTTTGTTAGATAGACAAACATGTGCCATGGTGGCTTGCTGTACCTATCAACCCATCACCTAGGTATTAAGTCTAGTATGCATTAGCTATTTTCTCTGATGCTCTCCCTCCCCCTGCCTGCACCCCAATGACAGGCTCCAGTGTGTGTTGTTCCCCTCCCCGTGTCCATGTGTTCTCATTGTTCAGTCCCCACTTACAAGTGAGAATATGTGGTGTTTGGTTTTCTGTTCTTGTGTTAGTTTGCTAAGGGTAATATAGCATAAGATTTTATTATACTACACTATCTAGCAGTAGCAGATAGAACATGTTGATCAAAACAAAGTAAAACAGTAACATAGGTAAGATAGACTTAACATGACTTTTACCCCCCCCAAGCTAAATGACACATATATTAATAGAATACTGTAATCAACAGCTTCAGAATAGACATTTTTAAATGCACATGGATTTTCATTGAAACTGATTATATGCTAGGCCATAAAGCAAGTTGCAACAAATTTCAAAGCATTAGTATAACAAGTGTATTCTGTAATTACAGTGGAATTAAGCTTGAAATCAATAACAAAAGATAACGACAAAATTGTCATATAAACACAAATCACAAAACACACATCTAAATAACCTAAGTTTTAAAGAAGGAATCAAACAGAAGTTAGTTTCAAGTGAACAAAAATAAAATATTACTTACAAAAACTGTGGTATAGAGATAAAACTATGTCAACAGAAAAATTTTATCCTTAAATGTGTGTTATAGATGAAAGACTGAAAATCAAAGATTTAAACTTTCATCTCAAGAAATTAGAAATGTATAGCAAATTAAGTCTAAAGAAATTAGAAGGAAATAAACCATAGAGATGAAAACAATAGATTTAACAAAAGCAAACGTG